>NW_026642994.1:0-1435 GCF_028554395.1 Pezoporus wallicus | reverse complement strand
CCTTTACATTGGTGACTCCATCGTTGCTAAACGTCCATTTGAATGCACCCTCTTCGGAGCTTGCCCTCGGCTGCCCAGCAGCACAGTGAGTAGAGCACGAACGGTTGCCGTCTGCTCCCACAGTCGAAGAGCCAGGAGGGAAAGCATGTGCTGGGCATCTTCAGCACACAGTTAGCTTTGCAAGGGTGTCACCATCATTGCTGTCGCTCCTCGGTTTCATACCTAAAAGTCCACTTGAATGCAACGTCTCCAAAGCTTGTTCTCGGCTGCCCAGGGGCACAGTGATTAGTGCATGAACGTCTGGCCTCTGCTCTTAGAGCCGAAGAGCCAGGAGGGAAAGCATGTGCTGGGCATCTTCAGCTCACAGTCAGCTTTGCAACGGTGTCACCATCATTGCTGTCGCTCCTCGGTTTCATACTTAAAAGTCCATTTGAGTGCAACCTCTCCGAAGCTTGTTCTCGGCTGCCCAGGGGCAGAGGGATTAGTGCACGAACGTCTGGCTTCTGCTCCCAGATCCGAAGAGCCAGGAGGGAAAGCATGTGCTGGGCATCTTCAGCACACAGTCAGCTTTGCAACGGTGTCACCATCATTGCTGTCGCTCCTCACTTTCATACCTAAAGGTCCATTTGAATGCACCCTCTTCGGAGCTTGCTCTCGGCTGCCCAGCTGCACAGTGAGTAGAGCACGAACAGTTGCCGTCTGCTCCCACAATCGAAGAGCCAGGAGGGAAAGCTGGTGAAAGCTTAGGGTTAGGGTTAGGGTTAGGGTTAGGGTTAGGGGTTAGGGTTAGGGGTTTGGGTTAGGGTTAGGGTTAGGGTTAGGGGTTAGGGTTAGGGTTAGGGTTAGGGTTAGGGTTAGGGTTAGGGGTTAGGGTTAGGGTTAGGGTTAGGGTTAGGGTTAGGGTTAGGGTTGGGTTAGGGTTAGGGTTAGGGTTGCTTGCTGTCTGCTCCCACAGTCGAAGAGCCAGGAGGGAAAGCATGTGCGGGGCATCTTCAGCACACAGTCAGCTTTGCAATGCTGTCACCATTATTGCTGTCACTCCTCGGTTTCATACCTAAAAGTACATTTGAATGCAACCTCTCCAAAGCTGCTTCTCAGCTGCCCAGAAGCCCAGCGATTAGTGCACGAACGTCTGGCTTCTGCTCCCAGATCCGAAGAGCCAGGAGGGAAAGCATGTGCTGGGCATCTTCAGCACACAGTCAGCTTTGCAACGGTGTCACCATCATTGCTGTCGCTCCTCGCTTTCATACCTAAAGGTCCATTTGAATGCACCCTCTTCGGAGCTTGCTCTCGGCTGCCCAGCTGCACAGTGAGTAGAGCACGAACAGTTGCCGTCTGCTCCCACAATCGAAGAGCCAGGAGGGAAAGCTGGTGAACGCTTAGGGTTAGGGTTAGGGTTAGGGTTAGGGTTAGGGGTTAGGGGTTAGGTTAGGGG
>NW_026642993.1:0-1441 GCF_028554395.1 Pezoporus wallicus | reverse complement strand
GCTGGGCAGCCGAGGGCAAGCTCCGAAGAGGGTGCATTCAAATGGACCTTTAGGTATGAAAGCGAGGAGCGACAGCAATGGTGGTGACACCGTTGCAAAGCTGACTGTGTGCTGAAGATGCCCAGCACATGCTTTCCCTCCTGGCTCTTCGGCTCTGGGAGCAGAGGCCAGACGTTCGTGCTCTAATCGCTGTGCTACTTGGCAGCTCAGAGCAAGCTCCGTAGAGGTTGCATTCGAGTGGACTTGTAGGTATGAAAGCGAGGAGCGACAGCAATGATGGAGACACCGTTGCAAAGCTGACTGTGTGCTGAAGATGCCCAGCACATGCTTTCCCTCCTGGCTCTTCGACTGTGGGAGCAGACGGCAACCGTTCGTGCTCTACTCACTGTGCTGCTGGGCAGCCGAGAGCAAGCTCCGAAGAGGGTGCATTCAAATGGACCTTTAGGTATGAAACCGAGGAGCGACAGCAATGATGGTGACACCGTTGCAAAGCTGACTGTGTGCTGAAGATGCCCAGCACATGCTTTCCCTCCTGGCTCTTCGACTGGGAGCAGACGGCAGACCCTTCGTGCTCTAACTCACTGTGCTGCTGGGCAGCCGAGAGCAAGCTCCGAAGAGGTTGCATTCAAATGGACCTTTAGGTATGAAACCGAGGAGCGACAGCAATGATGGTGACACCGTTGCAAAGCTGACTGTGTGCTGAAGATGCCCAGCACATGCTTTCCCTCCTGGCTCTTCGGCTCTGGGAGCAGACGGCAGACGTTCGTGCTCTACTGACTGTGCTGCTGGGCAGCCAAGAGCAAGCTCCGAAGAGGGTGCATTCAAATGGACCTTTAGGTATGAAAGTGAGGAGCGACAGCAATGATGGTGACACCGTTGCAAAGCTGACTGTGTGCTGAAGATGCCCAGCACATGCTTTCCCTCCTGGCTCTTCGATTGTGGGAGCAGACGGCAACCGTTCGTGCTCTACTCACTGTGCTGCTGGGCAGCCGAGAGCAAGCTCCGAAGAGGGTGCATTCAAATGGACCTTTAGGTATGAAAGCGAGGAGCGACAGCAATGATGGTGACACCGTTGCAAAGCTGACTGTGTGCTGAAGATGCCCAGCACATGCTTTCCCTCCTGGCTCTTCGGCTCTGGGAGCAGAGGCCAGACGTTCGTGCACTAATCGCTGAGCTACTGGGCAGCTGAGAAGCAGCTTTGGAGAGGTTGCATTCAAATGTACTTTTAGGTATGAAACCGAGGAGTGACAGCAATAATGGTGACAGCATTGCAAAGCTGACTGTGTGCTGAAGATGCGCAGCACATGCTTTCCCTCCTGGCTCTTCGACTGTGGGAGCAGACGACAACCGTTCGTGCTCTACTCACTGTGCTGCTGGGCAGCCGAGAGCAAGCTCTGAAGAGGGTGCATTCAAATGGACCTTTAGGTATGAAACCGAGGAG
>NW_026642992.1:1147500-1424679 GCF_028554395.1 Pezoporus wallicus | reverse complement strand
GGACACTAGGCCACTTTTGATCATCTTTGAAAGGTCATGGCAATCAGGAGAGGTGCCTGAGGAGTGGAAGAAAAAGAATTTCAACCTAGTTTTCAAAAAGGGCAGGGAAGAAGGCCATGGAATCTGCAGGCCATTCAGCCTTACCTCAATCCCTAGAAAGGTGATGGGAATGCACATCCTGGAGGCCATCCCTAAGCACATAGAAGGCAAGAAGCTGGTAGTGTTCACCAAAGGGAATTCATGCATAACCAACCTGCTTGACTTCTGCAATGGGAAAACTGGATAGATGGGGGAAGAGCAGTGGATGTTGTCTACTTGGACTTCAGCAAGGCTTTCAATTCTGTCTCCCATGACATCCTCATAGGCAATCTCAGGAAGTGCAGGTTGGACAACTGGATGGTGAAGTAGACTGAGAACTGGCTGAATGGAAGGTTTGAGGGTTGTGGTCAGTGGAACAGAGTCTAATTGAAAACCTATAGCCAGCAGTGTCCCCAAGGGTCAATACTGGGTCCAGTATTATGTAACTTACTCATCAGAGACTTCGATGAAGGGACAGAATGTACCCTGAGCAAGTTTGCTGATGATTCAAAACTGGGAGGAGTGGCTGATAGACATAAACAGGGCTGTGCTGTCATTCAGAAGGATCTAGACAGGCTGGAGAGATGGGCAGAGAGGGACTTTTTAAAAATTAACAAAAACAAGTGCAGGGTCTTGCACCTGGGGTGGAATAACCCCATGCACCAATACAGGTTGAAGGCTGACCTGCTGGAAAGTAGTTTTGCAAAGAAGGACTGGGGTGTTCTAGTGGACAGTAAATTTTCCATGAGCCAGAAGTGTGCTCTTATGGCCAAGAAGGCCAATGGTATTTTGGGCTGTACTAGGAAGAGCAGTGCCAGCAAGTTGAGGGTGATAATCTTCCCTCTACTAAGCTCTGGTGAAGCCTCACTGGAGTACTTGGGTTCAGATCTAGGCTCCCCGGAGGAAGAGAGACATGGACATACCAGAACAAGTTCAGTGAAGGGCCACTAGAATGATTAAGGGTCTAAAGAACCTCTCCTATGATGAAAGGCTGCAGGAGCTGGGCCTGTTCAGCCTAGAGAAATGAAGGCTTAGAGGGGGAAGAGATCAATGTGTGTATCTGAAGGGAGGGTGCAAAGAGTATGGGACCAGACTGGTTTTGGTGGTACCAGCCACAGGATGAGAGGCAATGTGCATAAGCTAAAATACAAGGAGTTGCACCTGAACATGAGGAAGAACTTTACTGTGAGGATGACTGAGAACTGGAATAGGTTACCCAGAGAGTTTCTGGAGACTCCTTCCCTGGAGATATTCAAGAGGCATCTGGACACAATCCTGAGTAATGTGCTGCAGTTGACCTTGCTTGTGCAGAGAGGTTGGACTAGATGACCTCCTGTGGTCCCTTCCAACCTCAGCCATCCTGTGATTCTGTGACTATAACAGACAATAAGTGTACTTTACAATATACACACCACTTCAGAAATCTTTCTTAGCAATGTTTTTAGTGGATGACCGGAAATACAATAAACAGGAGAGAAAGGAATTGATTGTATAAAAAAATAATACTCCACTCCAAAAAGGGAGATACTGAGATGGGATTACTGATAAAGGTGTGTCTAGCAAGGAAAAAAGTCAACAGAAGAAACATGTTTTTAGCTGATGTACAGACAAATCTTACAAAGAGATTAGGTGGCTCTTTTTTTTTTTTTTCAATTAATAGTCTCTAGCAAGTTCTTCAAAGCAGAAGTTGTGTCAGGGTATTTTAGGCACAGAGACTTCAGCCACAGGGCTGGAATTCCTGGTCCTCAACCAGCAGAATAGAAGTGAAGATGAATGAGAAACCTGATGGGGTCACAGGGTCACTGAGGCATGGGGTCACAGCAGCTCTATCAGTCAAGAGTACTACAAAATGTGTTTGTGCCAAAACAGGTTTTCCACAGAGTGGACATTTTTCTTAAAAGTTTTCTCAGATATATTTTATCTGGGAAGAAGTGAGTCCACATCAGTATTTCACATTTTTTTTTTAAATCAATTTTCTTGTGTGTCATCTGGGCAGACACAACTTGGCTGTAGTATAATTCTCTACCATTACAGTGGTATGTTAGGAACTATAGTGTCTACTTTCTCTCTAAAATCTAAGCTCATTCTTCATTGTATGTTTTTCGTCATAAAACACAGCATCCCCTCTGGATGTAGCTACTCACACAGGCACTGAAATGGAATCATTCAGCATTTTAAAATCAAATTCTCATTTTGGGGATACTTTCCAACATTTTCATACCTCTCTTGATTAAAAAAAAAGAAACAAAAAACAAAACCCTACCTGCATATGTACTTGAACTCCTTATGGACTGGATAATCCAGCATCAAAAAAGAAATAGCATCAGGTAGCATTACAAATAACAGGTTAATGTTAAGTAATTGAATACGCAGTGGAAGATATCAGGTGTGTTTAACCATAGCATTTCACTGTGATGGAAAATTCACCTGAATTATCTCTAACTTCTCAAAATGTTGGAAAAGTTAAGAATAAACATTGGCAGCATGATAGATTAGATAATTAAAAGGTCTTTTTTGTCACTAATTTCTCAGTGGCAGACAATGAGTATAATAAAATCTGTCTGTTGATAACTTCTTACCTTGCTTATTTCAAGCATTTACAGGACAGTTATCTCCTTATAGAATAGCTCTCCTGTGGATTTTTTTTTTAAATCATTTCCAGCAGAAAAGTGACCAGAAATATCAATATGAATAAGAAATTAAGTGTTCATTTTAAGAACTGAAGCTTTTTTTTTAAAGAAAGACAAATAATATGTTGATGTAGAATTACCACTGAACAGTTAAGATTTCTATAGTAATAATTCTTTTTTTATTAAAGTGACTCACTTTTAGTTTAAAATTATCTTTGTTTGCCAAATATTGGCTCTTATTTTTCCAACATACTTAACTCAAACTGTTATCGTTATCCTGCTGTTAAGTCTGATAAGAATTCAAAAGTAAGCCCTTGTGGAGACAACTGGCTGAGCAGTTTGCGAGTTACAAATATTGCAATTTTAAAGCAGCTATAGTAAGGAAAACACATTTTGGATATTCATAGCTTAACCTTTGCTCTTACATATTTTTTTGTAAAGCTATATTTTTGCATGGAAAGTCAAAAGAAAATGTCGAATCAGAAACAACCTTACTTTGTTGTTTCGTTCAGAGAATTGTTTGACTTAGCAATGGGTTAAATATTTTCTTATGAACTAGAATTATTATTACAACAGTGGGACAGTTTTAAGCAAGATTTAACAATCCAAATACTGTATTTCATAACATTCATTAGAAGAATGGCTGTTGCCATCTTTTTGTTTTAGATAACAGAGCAAAGGATTTTGATAAAGCAGTCTATTTATTCGTCTTGAAAATCACTCTGGCCATTCCCTGGACTCTCTGGTCACGTGACCTGGCATGGTTCATCCTGTACA
The DNA here is from genome assembly GCF_028554395.1 of Pezoporus wallicus. Lineage (NCBI taxonomy): Eukaryota > Metazoa > Chordata > Aves > Psittaciformes > Psittacidae > Pezoporus > Pezoporus wallicus. Next base: position 1,421,194 of record NW_026642992.1, on the reverse strand, counting down.
AAATACTTCAATTTGCAAAGGGTCTGAACATCCTGACACTTCATGTGCAATTATTTAATAACCCTGAAGTACCATAATCTCCAAGCTTTTAATTATCAAACTATGATGCAACATCAGTTCCACTTTGTCTTTGACTTGTCATTTGGCCTTGCAAATATTTTTTGGATGTAAGTACTGACCCATACATGTGAGTTTTGTTTGTTTTTTTTTTTCTTTTATCATGGTATCAGATAGCATGGAAGGTTGTAAAGTAATTTATTGGTTAGTGGGAAACAAAAGTTTTCAGTTATCACATTTTAAGACATTTATGTAGCACTCTGAAGCAACTTCATTCAGGGTTGTGTCAGAATGGCAAGACAAAGACATCTTTGAATTTGCCCCTTGAAATCTGATGTAGGAGTGTGCGACTAATTTAGCCCACTGGATGGTGAAAGAACTGCTGACTGGATTTTCCAATGAAAAGTAGAACTCAAGTCTGCTGACCTGTAGCACACTTGCCTAGTTCCAATGAAATTTCATCCTTACTGAGCCAGTCTGAAGATAGGAGTAGCTAAGTTGCATGGCTAACAACTTTGTTTCTGTAAATATAATTCATGGGAACTGAGCCAGATCATAAAATTAATCATATTAAAAAGAAAGAAGATTTATAATTATATGAATCCTTTCACTGAGAAAATGATGCAATCAGTAATAATAATTTGAGGACATTTTCTGCCTCCTGAACACTAAGTGCATGTTCACAGCAGACACATTGAGAAAACCAATTGGAAGACTTCCAAATAGCCTCTTATGGTCTGTCATGTCACTAATCCACAAATTAAATCACTGCTGAAGTGAAATATGATATGATTTTTCAGAGCAACTTCAAAGACAGCTACAGCCAATTGTGTCTGTGATTTACACATCAAAGTGGGAATAATAAAAATACTTAGTTGTACATAGCACTTTGATCCTTAGATCATGATGCACTTGTCAAAGGTGGATAAGTGTTATTATTCCCATTTTACTGATGAGGATACTGATGTCCTCAAGGTGCTTAACAAAGTAAAGTAAAACTGAGAATTATACCTCTGTTTTCCCCCCATTGTATTTCACTTGACAGACTTATGCAGCAAGGAGTATCCACTGTGTAGAAGCGACATTCCAATCTGAAAAACTGGGGAACTGAATTTAGGGCTCTGCAATCAGTCCAAGTCTTCATACAGCATTCTTTTGGCCAAAATGCTCATATCACAGACAGGGATAACCCTGTCGTACTTTTTCTCTTCCTTGCTCCCTGTCTCCACTTCACCATCTACTCCCTCATTTTCTTAGATTGCTGCATTTTTATGATTGCAATTACCTTCAGCTGAGCAAGAGGAATGTGATAACTTATATCAGACTGCAGGAATTTTCCCTACCAATAGTTTGAATAGGTAGAGAAAGAACGCTATGAGCAGCTGGATAGGTAAGAGGCAGCAAGGTGACCAACAATAGTGCACACAGCTAACACCAACAGATGGGAGCGATTGGTGGGAAAAGGTGTTACATGTGGGTGAGTGAGAGCTGGGCATAGTGCCTGGGGTTCTAGCTCGTAGCCTTGACAGAAAATAATTCTGGAGGAGAGTAAAGAGAGGTGAATAGAGTGAAACCAGCCTTCAGATGAAAAGAATTGTAACCCAAGCAAGAGATTCACAATGAATTAACAAATAGGATGAAAAAAAAAAAAAATAATTAAAAATTAGCATAATAAGGAAAGAAGTAGCAGAAAAGGCATGAGTAAGAATAAGGAAAAGAAAACATGTATAAAAATAGGACTTTAATTTCTGACTTAAACCAGAAAATTATGAAGGCTTGTTAACATTTAGTACTTGACAAAATAGTTTTCATGTCTGAATACAGACTTCATGCATAATCCAATGAAAACCATTCTTTTTTGACCATGCTTAACTTCTAAACTCTTTACAAGGATTCAACACCACCACATTTTATCTTGAGGTCCATATAATACTACTGGTTTGAGACCAATAGTCTTACAAATTTGATGTGAAAATAATTTTTTTTTTTATAAAACCTATGGGATTTATACCACATTTTTCAGTTACTCCTATGTTCTTTGTTAAACAGGTCTTTCTGGGCATTCTCATCACCAGAATTTACTCCCAGGATTCTTGTGGGATGTACTTAGACATTATTTAAAGAACAAAGTCACACTGGTAGTTGATTAATAAAAAGGCTTGAAAAGCATCCTTAGAATTATTTTATATTTATAGCTTTAGATCAGGGATACAGGATCATGAATAAAAATTTCTGTGAAAGTAGTATGTTTGCAATTCTATATTAAAGAGTCAAAATAGAATTTTTAGAAAGAAAGATTAATATTTCTTTTTTTCATGCTGTTGCAAGATTAATATTCCGGTGTAAAATATTTACAAATAAACCGTAAGAAAGCTGTTACTACAACTAGTTAAGAGATTTTTTCTTAGACTAGAAAACAGAGTGTAACTTATTCATACATGTGATGACACTTTTAACAGCTTGTTCTCTTGGGGAAATTAGTAACATGCAGCAATACATAAAGCAGAGTTTGTTTTGTTTAGCTGATGCGGTAGAGCTTTTTCAAAAGAGTTGAGAGCTCCAAGGTCTAATTTATTTGGTTATAGATATATTTGACAATGACGTGTGTGTTTCTAGAAAATTTTATTATCTTTACGCTCTATTTCTGTGCAGGATTTAAATGGGACTTCAAAACATGTCAAAATATCATATGATTGTACACATTTTTCACTCAGAAATTGAGGCCAAATCAAGCTAGAAAACAGTGGGAAACTATTAGGAACATAAAATAATATGAACTATTCTGCAAAATTTCCTAACCACAATTAAGTAGTTGTCATTACAGAAAAGAGTACTTTTAGCCTAAACCCTCAATGTAAAGAAAACTTGTGGTTTAGTTTGTGGCCACTGCTTCTCATCCTGTCACGGGGCACCACTGGAAAGCATCTGGCATCATCCTCTTGGCACCTGCCTTTGAGATATTGATATGCATTAATGAGATCCCTTCTCAGGCTTCTCTTCTCTATACAGAACAGGCTAAGCTCCCACAGTCTCTCTTCATCAGAGAGGTGCTTCAGACCCCCGATCAGTCTTGTGGCCTCATTGACTGCTCTCCCTTCCTTTACCCATCGTACCATGTCATCAAAGAAGGCTATCAGTTTGGTAAAGCAAGATTTACCCTTGGTGAATTCATACTGAGTATTCCTGATGACCTTTTTCTCTTCTACATGTTTCATGATGACCTCCAAAATGACCTGTTCCATCACTGTTCCAGGGATGGTTGCAAGGCTGACTGGCCAGTAGTTTCCTGGATCTTCCTTCTTGTCCTTTTTGAAGATGGGAGAAATACTGTCTTTCCTCCAATCACTGGGTACCTTTCCCGTTCTCCATGATTTTTCAAAGATGATGGAGAGTGGTAGAGTTACACCTGCCGGCTCCCTCAGCACCGTGAATTGTCTGTCTAGCCTGCCCCTAACCCAACCCAGGGAGGACCTTATCACTCACTACAACAACCTGAAAGGAGAATGGAGCAAGGAGTTGGCTGGTGTCTTCTTCCACGTAACAAACAATAAGAGGAAATGGACTCAAGCTGCAATAGGGGAGGTTTAGACTGGATATTAGGAAAAATTTCTTCACTGAATGGGTTACCAGTCATTAGAAGAGGCTTTGCAGAGAGATGATGGAATCACCATCCTTGGAAGTGTTCAAAAACTGTGTAGATGAGGCCCTTAGCAGCATGGTTTAGACCCCCAGGCAGTACTTTGCTAATGGTTGGACTTGATGATCTTAAAGGTCTTTTCCAACCTAGTTGATTATATGATTTTGTGGTTCTAGGAAGCCCATTTCAGTGTTGATTACCCTCTCAGTGAAAAAAAACTTTTTCTAATCACTGAATCCCAAGGAGTTCAGCAGCTCCTTTTTCATGTCCCCTCCTTAGGAAGTTGAAGAGAGCAATGTGGTTGTTCCCCCAGCCTCCTTTCTCTCCAACCTAAACAAACCCAGAACCCTCAGCCACTCCACACAGGTCACGGCTTCTAGCCCTGTTACCAGCTTTTTTGTCTTCCTCTGGACACACTGAAGTACCTCAGCATCCTTTTTAAATTGTGAGGCCCAGCACTGCACACAGTGATCAAGGTGGCTGCACCATCACTAAATAGAGAAGATAATAATCTCCTTTGATCAGCTGGTGATGCTGTGTTTGACACACCTTATCTGGACTTCTGTAGAGCCTCTTTCTAAAATAGATAGATATGGATTTGATGGGTGGACTGTTCGGTGGATGAGGAATTGGCTGAATGGTAGCAGCCAGAGGCTAGTCACAGGAGCAACACTTTCCTATGTGGGACATATCTGCTCTATAGTTTAGTATTTGTTTTGCCCAAATGCTTCTTTTCAGTCCTACTACATATGATGTATTGTAAGTCTTTCATGAGCTATCCCAAAATTACTAGAATCAAAACTCTTTGAGAAATGCAAGCATTATAAATAGACCCCACCAGCTTCCCCATAAATAAGAAATTCAGCTATCAATAAACAGATCTATCTCTCTCTCTCAAAGCAAGTTTTTTTTAGTGCAGATATGTTTTCTAACCCAGTAAAGAGGCAGATGGTGATAGAGCTGACCCAGTTTAGTACACTGCTGCAAGCACTTTTACTGTATGGTGATGACAGAGACTAAGACCTGGAGAAATGGAATATTCCTGACTTAGTGTCGTGGTTTAAACCCAGTCAGGTAACTTGTTCACTCACTCACAGTGAGTGGTGCCGAGCTGACAACAATCGAGGTCCGTGTCGTGTCCCCCCCCCCCCCCCCGGGGTTCTCCCCCACTCCCGGAGGAACGGGGAGGAGGATCGAAAAAATGCAACTCCCACAGGTTGAGACAAGAACAGTCCAGCAACCAATGTACACAAATCACCACCGCTACTATCAACTACAACAATGATAAGGGAAAATAACAAGGGAAGAGAATATGATACCACCGGCCAAGAAAACGAGTTCCACCCGGAAGCCCGTGTCCTTCCGGGTAACTCCCAGTCACCCCCCACCCCGGCCATGACGTGCTGTGGTATGGAATACCTCCCTGGCTAGCCCGGGTGAGGCGCCCCATCTCTGCTTCCTCCTGGCTTCCCCTCCTCCCTGGCAGAGCATGAGCCTCACAAAGTCCTTGGTCAGGGTAAACATCACTTAGCAACAACTGAAAACATCGACTTCACCAACACTGTTCTCAGGCTGGAAGTCAAAACACAGCACTGCACCAGCTAGCACAAAGGAAAAAAAAAAAACATGACTGCTACTGCTGAACCCAGGACATTATCCACCCCTTATTCCATACCACTCACGTCGTGCTCAGATCCCACATTTTCAATACACCATCGCTCTCCCCCATATATACATCCATATACATACAGACCAAGAGGAAAAGATCATTTTCTTAGTGCATGGACCAATCCCTATAATGCTGCCGAGTCCATTCGGTCCATGATGTTCAAAGTTCATTCTCTGTTGGGATGATGGCTGGAGGGAAGTCAGGGCCAGTCGCTGGTGACCTGGAGACATCTAGTTGATGGGCTATAAAAGCATTACACAGCAGGCAACAGCATACAATTGAGTTCACTGGCTGTTTTCCCCTAAAATCAAATCCCCTTGAGGTATACATCGGACTTCCCCATCTTCCCGCATTACCCACCAAGTATATCCAGGTCCCTGAGCAAAAGCAATCCCACGAGTGGGTTTGCCTTTACCTGAAGCAGGAATTACCCAGACTGTCTTCCCCAGCAAATTCTTCATATGCACCACGGGAACTTTGTCCCCCTCTACAATATGTAAAAGTTCTGACTGGGCTGGGCCAGCCCTGTTGGCAGATCCTCTGGTGTTGACCAACCAGGTGGCCTTTGGTGTGTATCCCAATGCTTGAAAGTTCCCCCACCCATTGCTCTCAGTGTAGTTTTTAACAGCCCATTGTACCGTTCGATTTTCCCAGAGGCTGGTGCATGGTAGGGGACGTGATACATCCACTCAATGCCATGCTCTTTGGCCCAAATATCTATAAGGTTATTCCGGAAATGAGTCCCATTGTCTGACTCAATTCTCTCTGGGGTGCCGTGTCGCCACAAAATCTGTTTCTCAAGGCCCAGGATGGTGTTCCGGGCAGTGGCATGGGGCACAGCGTATGTTTCCAGCCACCCGGTGGTTGCTTCCACCATGGTAAGCACATGGCGCTTGCCTTGGCGGGTTGGTGGCAGTGTGATATAGTCAGTCTGCCAGGCCTCCCCATATTTATACTTCAACCATCGTCCTCCATACCAAAGAGGCTTTAACCGCTTGGCTTGTTTAATTGCAGCACATGTTTCACACTCATGAATAACCTGGGCAATAGTGTCCATTGTTAAGTCCACCCCTCGATCACGGGCCCATCTGTATGTTGCATCTCTGCCCTGATGGCCTGAAGTGTCATGGGCCCACCGGGCCAAAAATAATTCACCTTTATGTTGCCAATCTAAGTCCATCTGAGCCACTTCAATCTTAGCCCCTTTATCCACTTGTTGGTTGTTCTGGTGTTCCTCAGTGGCCCGACTCTTGGGTACATGAGCATCTACATGACGTACCTTCACCACCAGGTTCTGCACCCTGGCAGCAATATCTTTCCACAGTGCAGCAACCCAGATGGGTTTACCTCTGCGTTGCCAGTTGCTCTGCTTCCATTGCTTCAACCACCCCCACAGGGCATTTGCCACCATCCATGAGTCAGTCTAGAGATAAAGTACTGGCCACTTTTCTCGTTCAGCAATGTCCAGGGCCAGCTGGATGGCTTTCACCTCGGCAAACTGACTCGATTCACCCTCTCCTTCAGCAGTTTCTGCAACTTGTCGTCCAGGACTCCATACAGCTGCCTTCCATCTCCGATGCTTTCCCACAATACGGCAAGAGCCATCAGTAAACAAGGCATACTGCTTTTCACTTTCTGACAGTTTATTATATGGTGGGGCCTCTTCAGCGCGCATCACCTCCTCCTTTGGTGACATTCCAAAATCTTTGCCCTCTGGCCAGTCCATGATGACTTCTAGAATGCCTGGACGACTGAGATTTCCTATTCGAGTTCGTTGTGTAATTAGTGCAGCCCATTTACTCCATGTAGCATCAGTTGCATGATGTGTAGAGGAGACCCTGCCTTTGAACATTCAGCCCAGCACGGGCAACCGGGGTGCCAGGAGGAGCTGTGCTTCAGTGCCAATCACTTCCGAAGCAGCTCGAACCCCTTCATAGGCTGCCAGTATCTCTTTCTCAGTTGGGGTATAGCTGGCCTCAGATCCTTTATATCCCCGACTCCAAAAGCCGAGGGGTCGACCTCGAGTCTCCCCTGGAGCTTTCTGCCAGAGGCTCCAGGTAGGACCGTTCTCCGCAGCTGCAGTGTACAGTACATTTTTTACATCTGGTCTGGTCCGGACTGGTCCAAGGGCTACTGCATGAACTATCTCGCGTTTAATTTGCTCAAAGGCTTGTTGCTGCTCAGGGCCCCATTTAAAATCATTCTTCTTCCGGGTCACATGATAGAGAGGGCTTACAATCAAACTGCAATTCGGGATGTGCATTCTCCAGAACCCCACAGCACCCAAGAAAGCTTGCGTTTCTTTCTTATTAGTTGGTGGAGACATTGCTGTTATCTTGTTGATCACATCTGTGGGGATCTGTCTACGTCCATCTTGCCATTTTATTCCCAAAAATTGAATCTCCTGTGCAGGTCCCTTGACCTTACTCCGTTTTATGGCAAAACCGGCTTTCAGCAGGATTTGGATTATTTTCCTCCCTTTCTCAAAGACTTCTTTCGCTGTATCGCCCCACACAATAATGTCATCAATGTATTGCAGGTGTTCTGGTGCTTGCCCCTGTTCCAGTGCAGTCTGGATCAGTCCATGGCAAATGGTAGGGCTGTGTTTCCACCCCTGGGGCAGTCAGTTCCAAGTGAACTGGACACCCCTCCAAGTAAAAGCAAACTGTGGCCTGCACTCTGCTGCCAAAGGAATGGAGAAAAATGCATTGGCAATATCAATCGTGGCATACCACTTGGCTGCCTTTGACTCTAGTTCATACTGAAGTTCTAGCATGTCCGGTACGGCAGCACTCAATGGTGGTGTGACTTCATTCAGGCCACGATAGTCTACTGTTAGTCTCCATTCTACATTAGACTTTCGCACTGGCCATATGGGGCTATTAAAGGGTGAGCGGGTCCTGCTGATCACCCCCTGACTCTCCAGTCTACGGATCAACTGATGGATGGGAATCAGGGAGTCTCGGTTGGTGCGATATTGCCGCCTGTGCACTGTTGTGGTCGCAATTGGCACTTGTTGTTCTTCAACTTTCAGCAACCCCACAGCAGAGGGATCTTCTGAGAGACCAGGCAAGGTGGACAGCTGCTCAATTTCCTCAGTCTCCAAAGCAGCAATACCAAAAGCCCACCGGTACCCTTTTGGGTCTTTGAAGTACCCTCTCTTGAGGTAGTCTATGCCGAGGATGCATGGAGCCTCTGGACCAGTCACAATAGGGTGCTTTTGCCACTCCCTCCCAGTCAGGCTGATTTCAGCCTCCAGCACAGTCAACTCTTGGGATCCTCCTGTTACTCCAGAAATATAGATGGATTCCACCCCTTGACAGCTTGATGGCATCAGGGTACACTGTGCACCGGTATCTACTAGAGCCTTATACTTCTGTGGGACTGATGTGCCAGGCCATCTGATCCACACAGTCCAGTAAATCCGATTGTCCCCTACCTCCACCTGGCTGGAGGCAGGGCCCCTCTAATGGTCGTCACAGCATTGGACACTTAAGTCGTGGTGAAAGGGATTATTCTTCCTTATCACAGGAGCTGGAGTAAAATCAGCTCTTCCATTCCATCTGGGAAACTGCTCACCAGAGACTGAAGCTGTAGCTCTCATGGGATGATCAGTCTTGGCCCTTGCTCCCCTCTTCAGTTCACTCACCCGTTCCTCCAAAGCTGAAGTAGGTTTTCCATCCCACTTTGTCATGTCTTCTCCGTGATCCAGCAGGTAAAACCATAGGGTACCCCGTAGCGTATACCTCCTGTATCTCCTCTCTTGAACAATAGGATGCCTTTTGTTAATAGCTGAGACGTGTGTTGGTACACGTGAGGAGCTGGATAAATCAGATAGATCGTCCCTCAATTGTTTGAGATCCTGGGACAGTTTTTTCACAGCTGAGATGATGGAAGGGGTGAGATTGTCTTCGAACTCTCGGAGTTTATGAACCATTTCATCCACTGTTAGTGGTACTATGTCATTCCAGGTCACTGTTGCCAATGAATGGGCATATGATGACGGTGCATTCCGTGTAAGGTTTCGCCACACGGGTCGTGTACATTCAACTTCATCTGGATCTATAGGTGTATCCCCGTTATTCGGCTTGATGTGAAAGATCATCTCTACGATGGCTGATTACCTCAGAGACTGGATGCCTTTGTCTATAGTAGTCCACTTGGCCGAACGACTCGTAACATCGTCCTTGTACGGAAACCTTTCTTTCACAGCTGCCAAGAGCCTCCTCCAAAGGCTGAGGGACTTTTTCTCTCTTGCAATTGCTTTGTCAATTCCCCCTTCTCTAGCAAGTGATCCCAGCTGCTTGGCTTCTGTACCTTCTAGTTCGTGACCATCGGCCCCATTGTCCCAGCATTGGAGTAACCAGGTGATGATGTGCTCCCCTGGTTGACGGGTAAAATCTTTTCGCATATTCCGCAGCTCGGTTGAGGTCCGAGGTCGAGAAGTTACCTCTTGTTCTTCTTCTTCATCATGTGATGATGACTCCTGATCAGATTCTGGACCGGGTGGTGAATTCATTGGTTCTTCATCTCGCTTCACCCTTTTTGCCTCCTTTTTGCTTGTTCTCTTGCGTACAGGGGCAACCGATATTGGTACGAATTGGTCTTCTGGTTTGGCTGCAGTGATTATCTTTGGCTGCTGTGGTTTGAGTAGCGACTGTACTTGTTGCTGGGGGTGGTGTAGCTGCTGTGCTTGGAGCTGGGGTAACTGCGCTGTCTGTTGCAGTTGAAGTTTGAGCAGCTGCTGTACCTGCCACTGGGGTAGCTGCTCTGTTCATTGAGGCCAAAGTTTGAGTAGTGACTGTACTTGCCACTGGGGTTGGTGCTGCTGCTGTGCTTGGAGCTGGGGTAACCGCGCTGTCTGTTGCAGTTGAAGTTTGAGCAGCTGCTGTACTTGCTGCTGGGGTAGCTGTGCTGTTCATTGCAGCCAAAGTTTGAGTAGCGACTGTTGCTTTGCCCTCAGATCCGCCAACATTCTTTTCCTTTTGAAGGTGCTGGATAGTGTTGAACAAGGCCCTGTAAGCATAGGCCAAACCCCAGCACGTTGCCGTGATTTGTCCGTCTCTGGTATGGCCAGAATGACCACACACCTCATTTAAGTGTTTTACTAATTCTCCTGGATTTTGCAGTTGTTCGGTAGTGAAATTCCAAAGTACTGGAGGGGCCCACTGACCTAGGTACTTGCCCATACTATCCCACACACCCTGCCACTCATGGCTGTCCAGCCTCAGGGAAAATCTCTCGGTCCTCCTACATCGTCGTTTGACCCCAGACAAGACCCAAAACTGAATCTGCTTAACTCTTGAAATCAGTAGTGGGCAAAACACACTCTGTATGCGTGTTAGCATGGTGATTCCCATCACCATCAGCAAACAAGTCTCAACAGCATTAAAAGGCCATCCAAAAAATTCAAAACTCTCAAATGTAAATGGTCTGGGGGGTCGACTGGGAGGGTAAAAGGATGTCTCCTTCACAGGTTGAGCACCTGAGAAGAAGAAAAAAGATGTGTAATTGCTAAGCACCTCCATCATATACCTCCCAAAGTATAAAGGTGGTGACCACACTGGGAACATAAGCCAGATCAGTTTCATGATCAATGATTCTATTGTATTACAAGTCATTACCATAAAGTACAATGGGACAAAAACCTTATCCCAAGCCCCACACTTGAAAAACACTAATACAGCAAATACCGAATGGATGTAAGATACGATATACTGAAACTGTGAGATCAAGAGGAACAACCTTGAGAGCCAATAAATCAGCATTGTGACGAGTGACTATCAATCCAGTCAGATCTGTTCTTATCTCAACCCCTCGTGCCCCACGTTGGGCGCCAAAAAGAACTGTCATGGTTTAAACCCAGTCAGGTAACTTGTTCACTCACTCACAGTGAGTGGTGCCGAGCTGACAACAATCGAGGTCCGTGTCCCCCCCCCCCCACCGGGGTTCTCCCCCACTCCCGGAGGAACGGGGAGGAGGATCGAAAAAATGCAACTCCCACAGGTTGAGACAAGAACAGTCCAGCAACCAATGTACACAAATCACCACCGCTACTATCAACTACAACAATGATAAGGGAAAATAACAAGGGAAGAGAATACGATACCACCGGCCAAGAAAATGAGTTCCACCCGGAAGCCCGTGTCCTTCCGGGTAACTCCCAGTCACCCCCACCCCGGCCATGACGTGCTGTGGTATGGAATACCTCTTTGGCTAGCCTGGGTCAGGCTCCCCGTCTCTGCTTCCTCCTGGCTTCCCCTCCTCCCTGGCAGAGCATGAGCCTCACAAAGTCCTTGGTCAGGGTAAACATCACTTAACAACAACTGAAAACATCGACTTCACCAACACTGTTCTCAGGCTGGAAGTCAAAACACAGCACTGCACCAGCTACCACAAAGGAAAAAAAAAACATGACTGCTACTGCTGAACCCAGGACACTTAGTTATTGTGTCCAAATTCCAAACCAAGAAAAAAAACATTACCACCAAAATCCAGTAGTGCCCAAGTAACGCACTCAGCTGGTTTCTAAATAGCATAAGCTACATTTCATTCTCTTTTAAAAAAAAACCCAACATTTTAATACCTTCACTGCGTCACTATTCTTAGTCATTTTAGACCACTTTTCCTTTAGTTACCAGCTGTAATAAGCTAGATCCAAGTCTTTGTAGCAACTATATGATTTCATTCTATGGAAATGTCAGGGAGGTGCTGGGTCAGGGGTTCCCTGTAGTAGCAAGTTGGTGTCCCATTCTCGTACCAACACTTTCCTGTTAGACTTCTGACCTCTCTCATATGCTACAGTTTCATATTGTCAGGAACTGTGCTGAACATTTGCCCAAAAGTCCTATGCCTCTTACTACTATTACCCCATTTCCTCCATAACACAACCTGCAATTTAATTCTTTGTAGCTGACAGTCTGTTATCAACTGTCAATGACATTAACACACATTCACATGTGCATGCACATACACAGGGTTCTCCATATTTATTCAAGAGCATTTTGAATGAAAGCCTCTGAAGGGGGACAAAAATAACCAGGCAAAACTTCAAAACTCTTAGAGAGATGCTAACTGACGATTATCTGAGTTTTATAAGGCAAAGCAGAGGACCACAGAGGTAAGGGGCAGAAGTATTGAAACTTTCCAAGTTTGCAAAGTTAAAATTAGCTGTGAAAAGAAGATTGCCTCTTTCCTGTGTGTTTCTTTGCTAACAGAAAATGCCATAACAATTTTCATGTCACTATTTTTCTTCTACTTGTTATATGCACTGTTGCAGTGTCCTGAAAACTGTTACACTACTAGGAAAAAAACCCCAACAAAATAACCTAAAATCAAAAAAGCCCTAGACAACAAGAAAAATGTGAGTCAGAAAAAGTTTTAGTGTCTCTCTGGTTTTGGCAGAAGGACCTTCCTCTCTCCCTCAGGCAAAACTGTTAGTAAAAAATAAATAAATAAATAAATATATATATATATATATAAAAGCATATCCTGTCATTCTAACTTATTTCCCCCAGGTCCACTGTCACAATTCCCCGTACTATGCCCCCATTATGTTGTTATTACAAGGTGCTGCCCTGACCTGGTACATGGAATTTGGTGGTATTAACAAGAAATTTTTTCCTATCCAAGAACAGCATGCTGCCAGAATGCAAGTCTGTAGCATCTTTTTACTAGATAATTGGTTGTTTATTAAATAAGTAAATCAAAGAAAAAAAAAAGAGTTCCATATTTTCTACAGTTTCTTAGATAATCTCATATTAGTAATAAACGAATGTATTTTATGATTTATAAAAGTTTTTCACATTGGTTGAGAAATTCTTTGAAACAGAGCACACTTGTGAATGGGCTGTTACATGCAGAATTCTTCAAGAATCTTAGGACAAATTTTATCTTACTTAAATTTTTCAGTAATGAGATCACAAATAAAAAAGAAGTCATTCATTGCTAAAGAAACTAATTGATGACATTCAACTGGGCAGAAATGCCAAGAATAGAGACTGAATATTGCAACGGAAGAGCTGAATGATTGTAAGAGGTGGAGCAATATGTTGGCAGTGTCATAGGTGTGGAAAAGGTATCTGTATATTAATTATTCATGATCTGCAGGTTGCCAGCTATGCAGTAATAGTTTGATTTCCCTACGTATAATCTGTGGGCAAAGCATGAGCACAGAGAGAGAAATATTATTGGCATTGCACTGTGCATGCTAATTCCCTCCCTATAATTTTGTGCAATTCACACTAATAAGATGACCAGAGGAATGGAGAGAAGATGGAATAGAAAAGATACAGGAGTCTAAATATATCCGTGACTAGTGATAGATATGGAAAAGAGAAGGTCTTTTCTGACTACCGAAGAAAAGATATTACAGAACAGCATTCTGTGGAAAACCTTACTAATTCTGAGCTGTTTGTGACAGCTCCTAATAAACTAGTTGTGTGCGAAATGAGAAGACTGGTATCAGTGATGCAGGAGTGTCTTTTCCAAGCCCATTCTGTAGAAATGGCTGCCCATTCTTGGCAGCTCTGAAAATTCTGGGCTCAGAGATTTATTACTGTAAAGACAGAAGTTCATAGACAATGGAAAGCAAAGCCTAAACAATTGTAAAGCACTCCTTCTCTCCCCTCCCCCCGAACCTACACATAATTTACATGGGAATTTGTGGGTTTACAGACAACTACTGGCATGTACACCATCACTGAACTATTAGACAGCCATAATTACCTAGTCTCTGTCTTCCCATTTCATTCCATTTTGTTCTTTTCTTTCTTTTTGGAAACCAATTGGAAACACCTTGGGACAGAAGCCATTTTTGTTTTTTTATGCACCATTAATCTTATCTGTACTTGAAGCACCCAGGACATTATTGAACTCCATAAAATAATAAAATTGAGAAAGAAATATCATAAAAACAGTCTCTCCTGTGAAATCTCTGGCACTTATGTTACTGTTTATGTCCAGAAATACCATGAGAAGAGCGTCTCTCATTTTATCAGCATTTCCTGTTACAGTCCCAGCTGAAGAAAGTAGTGAAAAAATAATATATTCAAATATTTTCAAAAAACTTGACAAAAAAGCAGCCTAATCATATTCCTAGATTTGGGTAAAATTCAGAGGCTTCTTCTCTCTCCTTGGTAAACACACTTCACAAGTAGGAATTCTTTACAGGAGACTGAATTTCTGAGAATAAAGGGTCTTTCATAGTTGCAAAAAGCTTTAAAATAGAAAAATAGCTTGCAGTAGTGTCTTGCAATTCCTGTGCTGTACTTTAAAGCCCCTCATAGCCTTTTGCTATGAGCTCTAAGTAATATATTCTGTTTGCTATGACCATTAAAACCATAAGTTTTTTAAAGCAGCTGCATTACAACATAAACTCAACAGGTCACATGGCGCCTTTTATAAAAACACTACATCATTGACTAATAAAGGGAATGAGTCTGTACCTCAGATCAACCACGGTTTTCCTAAGATACCAGCAGATATCCTGAGTAGTAGGGGAATTATTCTTCCACAGCTTTTAAAGTGTCTGGCAGAAAGGTGTTTGTCCTTTCTTTTTGATGAAATTTATTTTTATTTCAGAAGTAATATGTAGTGAATACAGTCAGCAGTGGATGCAGCTCACGGGTGAACAGAGGTCTTCCCTGCAGTTCCATAATTACAACCATGACACTCGGTTCCAGAGTGCTCTTAAGCCTAACACAGGGCTGATATTTGTAAACATGCCTTCAGAACGTATATAATGGAGGCATATGTAAGGTGGATTTTTTCAGTCTTAATATGTCCCCTTGCCTTGTGCAGAGGCCATGTCATGGAACATTTCTTCCTCTCTCTTGGGTTATTTGGTTACCAGCTGAGTGCTGGTTTTGCATCTAAACCCCTCAGTATCTCACAGGTTCCATCATCTGGGTCATAGGTTAGCAGCTAGAAAACTCCAGAACTGTGGTGGGACTTCATGAATTGTTACTGTTTTTCGGGGTGGTTGGAAGACAGTAAGCATAAGAGGAGGAGAAATGAATCTGGACAGCTAGAGACACAGGAGAAATGGCAGTGAACATAATGTTGACTGTAACATTTCCTGTTATGTTGCATAATTGGGAACACAAGCTGCAGTTTTACCTGAAACTTTTTATAGTGTGTGCTTGTGCAGTAACTGCTACTCAGGATGTCTTGATAAGTCAGCTTCACTGTTGTACATCTTAGCTAACCAAGTTTTAGGTAGGTACTTTTAGCTTCTTTTGAGTAGGAGAGCATTTCTGTGTTTAGATGCACCGAGTGGGGAGACCTGATAAAGTTTGTATTCAAAATTTTGCCTATAAAGCCCTGTAATCTGCCTACAGAAGATAGATTCAACAAAGAGTAAACATTAGACAGTTAGCATTCTCTTACTGAATATGTCCAGGATAGCTCATAAAACTGTTGTTGGACAGCAGGGTTAATCTGTGTTTTGTAACTGCTAATGATGCAGATCAGCTGCTTTTTTTTGAAAAGGTAAGAAGTGGAATTAATATAGCAGGAGCTGTTAAACACTGGTGTGCAACTACAAGCAATATAATGATTAAGAATACAAAAGTTTTCTCTTTGTGTGATCTTTCAGAGGCCTATGCCTAGTAGGCAGGCTGTTTGAATGATTCCAAGGTACTAGTCACAACTTAAAGTGAAGCCCTGACTCGTAAGGTTAGAGGAAATCCATATGAATGTGGGAGTGGGTATTCTTATTTATTGCAGACATGTCAGCCCTTTTACTATTTTTCCTGTATTAACAGAGAAATAATGTAACTAATGTCATCGTAGATAATTTTTAAGACTTTCTGGTCTGCAAATAAAATAAATTGTATATTGTTGTCTGCAGCTGTGTGTGTACACATCTAAGCACACATATACAGAATCTCACAAAGGTATATACACACTCTCACATGGCTGATTTTTCATTATGGAATACCTGATATTCCATTAAATTATTGAAAACAGTCCTGTTATATTTATTACAGAGGTCACTGATATTACTACAAATTTTCAAATTTGAGTTTCCTGTTGTTGATTTTCATGCATGAGAAACACACAGCCGCTGGACTGATGCTAGAGCTCCATCAATCTCTCTAGGCTGCTTCGACCTCAGAATATGTAAGAGGAGTGGATAAATTGGAAGATCAATGCCTTGTCCCTCCTGCTGTGCCAGCTGCTATTGAGAAATTAATATGAGGAACACTATAAATAAAAGATAAAAGATGATATGGCTTACAGTGTAAAATATTAAGGTTGGACACATTGTGTTCCATGAATATAAAACCGAAAGCTGAGAAAATTAACCCTGTAAGAGTATCCATAGCATTTGTGGATATGTGGAAAAGAAAATAAAATTTTTCTTCAATAGCTCTTCAAAAAAGCATGGAAATTTTTCAGAACGGATCACAACATTGAATGTTGCAGGAAACAATCTTTAGCCATAGTCTAGCTTATTAGAAAGAGATAGTGAAGTTGTACACTATTATGTGCTCAGTAACATAATTCTGAGAAAGCAGATGACTGCTGCATTTAAGAACGATATACAGAATTTTTCCAGGGATGGGTTTTAAAGCATATGTATTTACAGACCTAATATACTTTAGATTCAATAGGTGCTGAGCATCTAGAAGAAACCTCAAAAAACAAACTGGAATTTTACTGGAGAAAGTAGTACAGACCCTTTGCAGGATGGGGCATGAAATACGAGCATTTCAATTGTAGAGGAAGTTACTGGGAAGTAAAGGGGTCTCTGCTCTTAGGCATGCTACTATCAGCTAAAACAATGATAAGGGAAAATAACAAGGGAAGAGAATACGATACCACCGGCCAAGAAAACGAGTTCCACCCGGAAGCTGCTGTCCTTCCGGGTAACTCCCAGTTACCCCCCACCCCGGGCATGACGTGCTGTGGTATGGAATACCTCCCCGGCTAGCCCGGGTCAGGCGCCCCGTCTCTGCTTCCTCACAGCTTCCCCTCCTCCCTGGCAGAGCATGAGCCTCACAGAGTCCTTGGTCAGGGTAAACATCACTTAGCAACAACCGAAAACATTGGCTTCACCAACGCTGTTCTCAAAACTAGAAGTCAAAACACAGCACTGCACCAGCTAACACAAAGGAAAAAAAAAAAACATGACTGCTACTGCTGAACCCAGGACATTATCCACCCCTTATTCCATACCATTCACGTCGTGCTCAGATCCCACATTTTCAATACACCATCGCTCTCCCACATATATACATCCATATACATACAGACCAAGAGGAAAAAAATCATTTTCTTAGTGCATGGACCAATCCCTATAATGCTGCCGAGTCCATTCGGTCCATGATGTTCCAAGTTCATTCTCTGTTGGGATGATGGCTGGAGGGAAGTCAGGGCCAGTCGCTGGTGACCTGGAGACATCTAGTTGATGGGCTATAAAAGCATTACACAGCAGGCAACAGCATACAATTGAGTTCACTGGCTGTTTTCCCCTAAAATCAAATCCCCTTGAGGTATACATCGGACTTCCCCATCTTCCCGCATTACCCACCAAGTATATCCAGGTCCCTGAGCAAAAGCAATCCCACGAGTGGGTTTGCCTTTACCTGAAGCAGGAATAACCCAGACTGTCTTCCCCAGCAAATTCTTCATATGCACCACGGGAACTTTGTCCCCCTCTACAATATGTAAAAGTTCTGACTGGGCTGGGCCGGCCCTGTTGGCAGATCCTCTGGTGTTGACCAACCAGGTGGCCTTTGGTAAATGTGTATCCCAATGCTTGAAAGTTCCCCCACCCATCGCTCTCAGTGTAGTTTTTAACAGCCCATTGTACCGTTCGATTTTCCCAGAGGCTGGTGCATGGTAGGGGATGTGATATACCCACTCAATGCCATGCTCTTTGGCCCAAATATCTATAAGGTTATTCCGGAATTGCATCTCTGCCTTGATGGCCTGAAGTGTCATGGGCCCACCGGGCCAAAAATAATTCACCTTTATGTTGCCAATCTAAGTCCATCTGAGCCACTTCAATCTTAGCCGCTTTATCCACTTGTTGGTTGTTCTGGTGTTCCTCAGTGGCCCGACTCTTGGGTACATGGGCATCTACATGACGTACCTTCACCACCAGGTTCTGCACCCGGGCAGCAATATCTTTCCACAGTGCAGCAGCCCAGATGGGTTTACCTCTGCGTTGCCAGTTGCTCTGCTTCCATTGCTTCAACCACCCCCACAGGGCATTTGCCACCATCCATGAGTCAGTATAGAGATAAAGTACTGGCCACTTTTCTCGTTCAGCAATGTCCAGGGCCAGCTGGATGGCTTTCACCTCGGCAAATTGACTCGATTCACCCTCTCCTTCAGCAGTTTCTGCAACTTGTCGTCCAGGACTCCATACAGCTGCCTTCCATCTCCGATGCTTTCCCACAATACGGCAAGAGCCATCAGTAAACAAGGCATACTGCTTTTCACTTTCTGACAGTTTATTATATGGTGGGGCCTCTTCAGCACGCACCACCTCCTCCTCTGGTGACATTCCGAAATCTTTGCCCTCTGGCCAGTCCATGATGACTTCTAGAATGCCTGGACGACTGGGATTTCCTATTCGAGTTCGTTGTGTAATTAGTGCAGCCCATTTACTCCATGTAGCATCAGTTGCATGATGTGTAGAGGAGACCCTGCCTTTGAACATCCAGCCCAGCACGGGCAGCCGGGGTGCCAGGAGGAGCTGTGCTTCAGTGCCAATCACTTCCGAAGCAGCTCGAACCCCTTCATAGGCTGCCAGTATCTCTTTCTCAGTTGGGGTATAGCTGGCCTCAGATCCTTTGTATCCCCGACTCCAAAAGCCGAGGGGTCGACCTCGAGTCTCCCCTGGAGCTTTCTGCCAGAGGCTCCAGGTAGGACCGTTCTCCCCAGCTGCAGTGTACAGCACATTTTTTACATCTGGTCCGGTTCGGACTGGTCCAAGGGCTACTGCATGAACTATCTCGCGTTTAATTTGCTCAAAGGCTTGTTGCTGCTCAGGGCCCCATTTAAAATCATTCTTCTTCCGGGTCACATGATAGAGAGGGCTTACAATCGAACTGTAATTTGGGATGTGCATTCTCCAGAACCCCACTGCACCCAAGAAAGCTTGCGTTTCTTTCTTATTAGTTGGTGGAGACATTGCTGTTATCTTGTTGATCACATCTGTGGGGATCTGTCTACGTCCATCTTGCCATTTTATTCCCAAAAATTGTATCTCCTGTGCAGGTCCCTTGACCTTACTCCGTTTTATGGCAAAACCGGCTTTCAGCAGGATTTGGATTATTTTCCTCCCTTTCTCAAAGACTTCTTCCGCTGTATCGCCCCACACAATAATGTCATCAATGTATTGCAGGTGTTCTGGAGCTTGCCCCTGTTCCAGTGCAGTCTGGATCAGTCCATGGCAAATGGTAGGGCTGTGTTTCCACCCCTGGGGCAGTCGGTTCCAAGTGAACTGGACACCCCTCCAAGTAAAAGCAAACTGTGGCCTGCACTCTGCTGCCAAAGGAATGGAGAAAAATGCATTGGCAATATCAATCGTGGCATACCACTTGGCTGCTTTTGACTCTAGCTCATACTGAAGTTCTAGCATGTCCGGTACGGCAGCACTCAATGGTGGTGTGACTTCATTCAGGCCACGATAGTCTACTGTTAGTCTCCATTCTCCATTAGACTTTCGCACTGGCCATATGGGGCTATTGAAGGGTGAGCGGGTCCTGCTGATCACCCCCTGACTCTCCAGTCTACGGATCAGCTGATGGATGGGAATCAGGGAGTCTCGGTTGGTGCGATATTGCCGCCGGTGCACTGTTGTGGTCGCAATTGGCACTTGTTGTTCTTCAACTTTCAGCAACCCCACAGCAGAGGGATCTTCTGAGAGACCAGGCAAGGTGGACAGCTGCTCAATTTCCTCAGTCTCCAAAGCAGCAATACCAAAAGCCCACCGGTACCCTTTTGGGTCTTTGAAGTACCCTCTCTTGAGGTAGTCTATGCCGAGGATGCATGGAGCCTCTGGACCAGTCACAATAGGGTGCTTTTGCCACTCCCTCCCAGTCAGGCTGATTTCAGCCTCCAGCACAGTCAACTCTTGGGATCCTCCTGTTACTCCAGAAATATAGATGGGTTCCACCCCTTGACAGCTTGATGGCATCAGGGTACACTGTGCACCGGTATCTACTAGAGCCTTATACTTCTGTGGGACTGATGTGCCAGGCCATCTGATCCACACAGTCCAGTAAATCCGATTGTCCCCTACCTCCACCTGGCTGGAGGCAGGGCCCCTCTAATGGTCGTCACAGCATTGGACACTTAAGTCGTGTTGAAAGGGATTATTCTTCGTTATCACAGGAGCTGGAGTAAAATCAGCTCTTCCACTCCATCTGGGAAACTGCTCACCAGAAACTGAAGCCGTAGCTCTCATGGGACGATCAGTCTTGGCCCTTGCTCCCCTCTTCAGTTCACTCACCCGTTCCTCCAAAGCTGAAGTAGGTTTTCCATCCCACTTTGTCATGTCTTCTCCGTGATCCAGCAGGTAAAACCATAGGGTACCCCGTGGCGTATACCTTCTGTATCTCCTCTCTTGAACAATAGGACGTCTTTTGTTAATAGCTGAGACGCGTGTTGGTACACGTGAGGAGCTGGATAAATCAGATACATCGTCCCTCAATTTGTCGAGGTCCTGGGACAGTTTTTTCACAGCTGAGATGATGGAAGGAGTGAGATTGTCTTCGAACTCTCGGAGTTTATGAACCATTTCATCCACTGTTAGTGGTACTATGTCATTCCAGGTCACTGTTGCCAATGAATGGGCATATGATGACGGTGCATTCCGTGTAAGTTTTCGCCACATGGGTCGTGTACATTCAACTTCATCTGGATCTATAGGTGTATCCCCGTTATTCGGCTTGATGTGATAGATCATCTCTACGATGGCCGATTCCCTCAGAGACTGGATGCCTTTGTCTATAGTAGTCCACTTGGCCGAACGACTCGTAACATCGTCCTTGTACGGAAACCTTTCTTTCACAGCTGCCAAGAGCCTCCTCCAAAGGCTGAGGGACTTTTTCTCTCTTGCAATTGCTTTGTCAATTCCCCCTTCTCTAGCAAGTGATCCCAGCTGCTTGGCTTCTGTACCTTCTAGTTCGTGACCATCGGCCCCATTGTCCCAGCATCGGAGTAACCAGGTGATGATGTGCTCCCCTGGTTGACGGGTAAAATCTTTTCGCATATTCCGCAGCTCGGTTGAGGTCCGAGGTCGAGAAGTTACCTCTTCTTCTTCTTCTTCGTCATGTGAGGATGACTCCTGATCAGATTCTGGACCGGGTGGTGAATTCATTGGTTCTTCATCTCGCTTCACCCTTTTTGCCTCCTTTTTGCTTGTTCTCTTGCGTACAGGGGCAACCGATATTGGTACGAATTGGTCCTCTGGTTTGGCTGCAGTGATTATCACTGTGGTTTGAGTAGCGACTGTACTTGTTGCTGGGGGTGGTGTAGCTACCGTGCTTGGAGCTGGGGTAACCGCGCTGTCTGTTGCAGTTGAAGTTTGAGCAGCTGCTGTACTTGCCACTGGGGTAGCTGCGCAGTTCATTGCAGCCAAAGTTTGAGTAGCGACTGTCGCTTTGCCCTCAAATCCGCCGACATTCTTTTCCTTTTGAAGGTGCTGGATAGTGTTGAACAAGGCCCTGTAAGCATAGGCCAAGCCCCAGCACGTTGCCGTGATTTGTCCATCTCTGGTATGGCCAGAATGACCACACACCTCATTTAAGTGTTTTACTAATTCTTCTGGATTTTGCAGTTGTTCGGTAGTGAAATTCCAAAATACTGGGGGGGCCCACTGACCTAGATACTTGCCCATACTATCCCACACACCCTGCCACTCATGGCTGTCCAGCCTCTGGGAAAATCTCTCGGTCCTCCTACATCGTCGTTTGACCCCAGACAAGACCCAAACCTGAATCTGCTTAACTCTTGAAATCAGTAGTGGGCAAAACACACTCTGTATGCGTGTTAGCATGGTGATTCCCATCACCATCAGCAAACAAGTCTCAAGAGCATTAAAAGGCCATTTAAATGTACAAGAGAGCCAATAAACCCAGTCAGGTAACTTGTTCACTCACTCCCAGTGAGTGGTGCCAAGCTGACAACAATCAAGGTCCGTGTTCGTCTCCCCCCCCCCTCCCTGCACCGGGGCTCTCCCCTTCCCCGCTCCCGGAGGAACGGGGAGGAGGATCGAGAGAGTGCAACTCCTACGGGTTGAGACAAGAACAGTCCAGCAACAAATCACCACTGCTACTATCAGCTAAAACAATGATAAGGGAAAATAACAAGGGAAGAGAATACGATACCACCGGCCAAGAAAACGAGTTCCACCCGGAAGCTGCTGTCCTTCCGGGTAACTCCCAGTTACCCCCCACCCCGGGCATGACGTGCTGTGGTATGGAATACCTCCCTAGAAGTCAAAACACAGGCTAGCCCGGGTCAGGCGCCCCGTCTCTGCTTCCTCACAGCTTCCCCTCCTCCCTGGCAGAGCATGAGCCTCACAGAGTCCTTGGTCAGGGTAAACATCACTTAGCAACAACCGAAAACATTGGCTTCACCAACGCTCTTGCTGATGACATAATACATTGCCCATGAATTTTAGGAATAACTAATTCTGAAGTCTGTCTTTCCTATCTTCACACAGAGGTGCCCACAGCTGCCCAAGACAAAGCTGCATGCATCAAGACAAAAAAGAGCATCTGAATATGTTTGCTATTGATTAGATTAATGATTTCCTTAAATATGCAAGACACATGTACAGTAGAATAGAGTATTCACTGGGACCAGATTGCCTTGGTGAATGGAGAATGAGTGAAAAATAATAAGGACTGTCTAGACCTCTGCTCTTCAAATCACCTGAATGTGGAAATGTGAATAAATTACACCAATGGTGGAGTAGTCAAATTCTTCTTTATTGTCATGTGAATTCATGTAATCATCCTCAGGCTGGGCGTAAGTCCAGTGTGGTGTACCATTGCATATACCCCAGCTCGTGCCCAGGCTACCAGGCCACCATTCAGACTGCAGTTTAGAACCGCTGACATGGTTCTAAACTGCAGTCTGAATGATGCATAAAATGACTAGCAGCTAATTAAGCGCAGAGAATCATGTCAGCATGTGTCCATATGAAGTCTCAACAGACTTCTTGTCATGACTTGTCCCATTCTTACTTCTCTTCAACTACTATTTGAATTTTTGTCTCAGCTGAGTTGGGATTCAACAGGTTTTACTGAGCAGACAGATTTAACTCTTCGTTTAAGAAACTCAGAGTAATGACATTTCAGTCATTTGGTGATGACTAGAGAATTTGCCATAATATGTATTATTTCAATAGACTATTTTTCCTGAATATCAAATCTGAGGATTTCCCAAGACAAGAAAGTAGGATTAGGCAAGCAAGTTTTGTCCATGCAACCAAGTGCAGTGCCAATAGAAACTTATACACACATGCATACACACAGAGACATTATTTAAATAAAAGTATGACTGAGAAGAAAGATCAAGTTGTATTGAAGTGAAGAGGTAGAAGATTGAAGGCAAATGAAACTTTTAGAGAGTCTTAATAACATTTTGCTAGGAATTCAGATTTTGAGAATTTATGTAATCCTTGTTTGAGCTTGAAAAAAAGGAAAGTATTCTTCAAATCTTTGTTCAGGCAATCTTTCTTGTCTATTTGTATTGGCAGAAGAAAAATTGATTATTCTGTGGCAGTATTACACCAGACAGAACACAGACCTTGATTCACAGCTTCATCTGGCTAGCGTTCAAGGGTTAAAATAACAATAAATGTTCTAACTCTTTAAATAGCAATCATGTATTTAATAAGTTGGTCTCTAAGGGATGCAGGTGAATTTATTGAAACTTTTTGTAAAGAGCTTTGCTATTCATATTTCCAAACATATCTTCCATTTTTAAGTTTCTTCTTCACCTGTTTTTTCACAATTCAGGGTTCAATTCAAAAGTAGTATACACCTAAAGACAAATTAATGAAACTTGTTTCTTATTTATAGCTGCATCCCTCAGTCTGTGAAAAAAGCTGGCTCTTGTTCAGCTTCCTGGAAGGAATTCTCAATGTATGAGGGTTTTTTACTTCCCCTTCTATCTTTTCTCTGTCTTTCACAGTCTGCACTTTTTCTTAAGGTCCAAAAGTTTGTAATGTAAAAGGAAAAGAAAAAAATTAAAGATCACTGCCTTTTCTCCCCGCAGTGACTGCCTCTGCTGAGAAATGAAGATCACCATAAATAAAAGATAAAAGATGATATGGCATTTGGAGTAAAATATTAACACCAGGCAAAAAGTGATGTATCAAAGTCTGACCAAATTAACCTCTTGGGATAGACAGAGGCCTTGTTTATGTTGCATAGGAAAACAGGTAGTAGAGAATTACATCTGTGTGTGTTGTGTGCATGGGTATATGCGCACGTGTCTGTGGGAAACACACAAATACATAATCATTTCCTTTCTCTCAGTCTGCATCCATCCCACTTTCTCCCCACACACATATAAATCTAATGTATATCTTTGTGACTACACAAGGATTTGTGAATGCTTTCATGACATTTTTTTGTGACTTATGTTCCTAGGCACAGTGAAAAAAAAAAAGTTGTGAAAAAGATTGGAAAGGCACTGCTATTTATGTATTTGCAAACCTGAATATAACATACATAAAAAGGGTTATAGCATGCTAATATAAGTAAATACATGCGAAAATGAAATGTATACATGTACATCTCAGCACACTGCACATTTGCGCAAATACATATCCTGTCTGCATGTGCTTATGTATATCTATACTTCTACCTTCTATGTTTATGTATGTATATAGATGTGCTTAAACATAAATGATAAACATATATATATATGAACACATAAACACATGAATATGTGACACAAACCATTCAGAACCCCTGAGAAAAACACTGTGTGTTTCCTGTCTTCTTGGTATTCTTCAAGTGACATCTGCAAAAGACTTTATGCTGGCATCTGCTCTGAGCTGCAGGAGAGTAATCACTCTTCATTCCATACAGGGATGATAACTTATTATCTTGTTGGCAGGTGCAACAGCCAGAAGCTACTTTTTTTCACTCTTTCAGTCAAAACAAAAACCAAAAATCCCAACCCAAAAACCATAGGAATACATGTTTTCCATTAAAATTTGCACCAATCGTTTTTTCTAGCTAATCCTTCATTAGATGCATGCTGTTGTAAAGTCCTGCTGGAAACTGTGTGTGTCTTAGGCATTCATCTAAAAAGGGGGTATTTAATGAATGTAATTGAATTTGTTAAAAAAATACTTTAAAAACTCTCTTATTCTACAAAGGACACAGATATTGAGACGTATATCTCAACTGTGCTTTTTGACTACCTAAATTTTGATTTTTTTTCTCAAGACAAGTAATGACATAAAAGAACCAAATAACTGAGACTATGACTATATCTGACACTTCAGCTGAATCATAGGTAGAGCTGATTTAATCTTACGTATGCATTTGAAGTAGAGTAGAAAGCCTTGCTGCAGGAAATGCTAGTAGGTGGGGACTCTCTCCTTGAGCTAAATCGGTATCAGGTAGTTATATTCTAGGTTGAAGTGAAATTTGAAATATGTATCAAATCGCATTTATTTGTAATAGCAGTCAGCAGACTATGAACTACATTTTAGCAATGTTAAGCCTCTTGGCTGAGTTTCTGTGTCAAGATCATGTTATGACATTTGACCGTCTCTGTGTTTTGAATATATGTTATATCCTTTACACTGTTGTATACTGTTTTTTCATGCTATGGTGACTGCAGTTAGTATTTTATTATGTTGATTTCCTCATTTTAACTGCCTAAATCTTGAATAGGGGATGAGAGGAAATTCTCCACTGGTCTGCAATCTGGTTAGTCAGTTAACAAATTTGAAACATTAGTGCTCTGATTCATATAATTCTATAAGCCTTAGATGAAGTGTAAGGGATATTGGCAAGCACATGACAATGAAGTAAAGATCAATAGAGATGAACAATAATCGGAAATATCCTGTATTTTTTGAACTGTCACTAATTCCAAGTCAAATTATTTTGCATTATTTATAATTTGCAAATAAAATAACGAGGTGTTTGAAAAATTGTTGGAGTATATCTTCAGATTTTCTTGTGCCACGTAAACATGTTTTAAAGGAGAAATGCATTGTTGCATCTGAAAATGTAATTCTGTATATAACATTGTACTTCCACACAGTATAATGGTCTGAGAGTTGCTAGACAAATATAGCGTCTTCACAGAGTCATAACTGCGCATCTGTTCACTAATATAGGCAGTGGTGGGGGCAGAGGGAAAAACAAGGAAACAATTTCTTGCATGCCCATTGTCATCACAAGTTACCTACAGTCCTGGAAATATCTGAACATCCTTGCTGTACTAGTATCTGTAAGGTAGACTTTGGAACAAGCCAAATAAAAATATTACCCAGGTATTGAGAGCCTTGAATCATAGAATCATGGAATAGGTTGGAAAAGACCTCAAGATCATCTAGTTTCAGCACTCCTGCTGTGGCCCCGGGACACCTCCCACAGGGCCCTGTCCAACATAGCCTTAAATACCTCCAGGGATGGAGTATTAACCACTTCCTTGGGGAACCTTTATCAATCAAGTTTTATAACAATATCCATTTATTTCACTTAAGCTAACATTGATTTCCCTAACAAAAAGCCTAGGTCTGAAGTGTGATAGAAGACAGGCATAGACAGCAATATGGACATTGCAATACATATTCATACCTGCAGAGATTTTAAGTTATCGTAAAACCACTGACATCACCAGAGGTACACTGACTTTTATCACTTGAACAACTGGCTTGCAACATGGCTTAATCTACACAGATTTTCATGGCCAACTGCACTTTATCAGAGCTACGCAATCCATAATTTTCACTGCTTCATTTCAGTTTCTGTATGGTGTATAGAAGGGTAAAGAACATTACAACTGGGTTTTAATTTCTTACTTGTCTTTTGATAATCTCAAAAGAATAAAAGGTTAATAAAGTTGAATGTCTTGGCACACTCATACTGTAGAACTGCTAGATAAGATGTGATTTGGCAGTATTGAAGTGCCAACAGTGTTAAAGTACATAAAGAGATGGAAGACATGCCATGTAACGCAAAAATCTCACGTTGTTAACAGTACCACTTGCAACATAAAGTATGATGTTAACGTACAATGAATTACGTGGTGCTAATTAAGAAACAGACTGATTCTTTTCTAAAACTGAATGTTTACCTTCCAAGTAATGAGGGCGGAAATGTTTGTCAACTCAAAGGCTAGCATGCAAAGCTACTGTTACAGACCAATCCCTGAGATAAATGCATACATCACCAATTTAATGCAGACTGACGAAGGCATTTCTGGGAGGGATTAAAAAGTGTAAGTACCCTTTTTATGTGAGGGTTTCTATGTATATGGTCTGATGTGCAGAAAAGAATATTTGGCCTTTGGTGGAAGGTAAAGTGGAAAGATTGTGACTAGGCTGCTAACAGACTTAAATAGATTTGGATAGATTATTCCTTACCTTCCTTGATAAGGTGCTTTTATCCATACATATTTTATTTCATAAGTAGCCAGCTTTAACTGGAAAAAGTGTTGAAGAATCAAAACTAAGGATCTTTACCCCAGGAAGAATGAAGAGGGTGAATAGAAGTTTGCCCTATGACTGCCTGTTTCTGCACAATTGCAAAGCCAAAAAGATATTTCACAGGCTCATCTGCTAGCATGATGTTGAAATTATAGGACTGAGAGATAAGGCCGTTCAAAGACAGGTTAACAGTAGGAAGAGGAGAAAAAGGCTTTCTCCACAGATTACTGACTCAGCAAAGAGAAGAATGCCTGAAAATTACACCAGAATTCAGTTAAAATGAATAATAAACCAAGAGGAAGATGAGAATGTTCTTATTCTACTCACTGGACCAAAGAAGGAGAGGAAAATAATGAGGGAGACTAATTCAGAAAAAGACAGGAAAAGTTACCTCACATCCATTAGGTGAATGGAAGCATTTAGAAGACCACTGATGCTTTGAAAGAAGTTTTCTGGGGAGCAGTATTGAAATCTGCCTTCACCTATAAAACAGTACAAAAGTGAAGAGGTCTTTTAGCCCTACATTAGAAACTTGAGAAATTCCAAAGCAATTGAAGAACTGTTTTATCTCTAATGATGATTAATGAGCTACATAATGCATATGTAAGTGTTAAGTGTAAATTTATGGATATGTTTTGGGTTGTTCTTTGGGTTTCTTTTTTATTTCAACAAGATGTAGGAGTTGGGACAATATAGAGTAATTTCAATTGTATTTTAACTGCAGTGGAATAGCAAACAGTGTGGGGGGTAAAAATGAATTTGAAGTATGACAAGTAACCAAGTGCTTATTTAAAGTAAAAAGGAAGTCTCACTGTTTGTAATATATGATCTTACAACAGACTATGCAGCATTTGATGAGTAATAAAGAATAAGAATTTATGTAGAAATGATGTACTGTGTATATTTTCATATAAATTCTAGGAATATATTGGCATGATATGACCATTATTTTCACACATAGTCCTGCAAATAGATATGATTATTAGACTAGGTATCATGGATTTACAAAAAAACAAACAAAACCCCGCAAACGAACTAAAATGAACAAAAGCACCAAAGTGTATCCTTACCTTTTTTTTTCCCATCGCCATTTATCACCCTTAATTTAACACTATATTTTTGTTTTATTTTTAATTCAATTTGACTTATTCTTTGTGTATTGTCTTTCTTCTTGGGTAGAATTTCTAGTGGAATTGATAGGATGTTGGCAAAATTGTTTTTCCTCATTATGCTAATATGAACATAATACCTAGGTACATGATATTCTCTGATGCATTTGTCACACAAAAGTCCTGTTAGAATAAAGAAGAGTTATTACTCCTGTTTCACATGTGGGACAGCTAGGGGAGAGGGCCCTAACCATACACATGCAGGCACTTCAAGACTTGAAGTGATGCAGCTCTGCTTTTGTGTACTACAACTCACTGACTAGGTCACAGACACATTGAGAAGTGTTATGATTGAAAATACCTTTTATTAGGAGTTAACATACTATCCAAACGGAGAGCTATCTTGCATCTTCTCTCCACAAATGAGCAGGAAGGACAAGAGAGATAAACAGCACTATTCCAGGGAAAGGAGGATGGGCCTTCAGTATTCTGTGATTTTTGTCTGTGGTTTTCCTTGCCATAAGAGGTTAATGTTAAATGTCTGTTTGGAATCAGAAAATTAAGAGAAAAAATCATGGAAGAAAAATGTATTGAACACAATTGTACAGAAATATGACACCTCTAGTTCAGGTCTCTGCATCATAAATTTCCAGAAGGAAGGAGACTGTTTTAGGGAGGTATCACTGTGTGCTTGCCCTGCATTTAAACTCTTCCCCAGGCCTGTCAGGAGTAGGTAGACCTTTGATCTGACCCAGTGCAGGTAATTTTATGTAAAAATGGATGAAAAAAAATAGGTTGATTGACTTGAAACAGAATGGAGAATGAAAATCAATTCATTCAGGGAGAGAATCACTAGGAATATACAGGGCTGTAACAAAATTATGAACTGCTGTGATAAAGGGTCTCAGACTCTCAAAGAAAACATAAAGAAGTGGATAGTGCATTTTCTCCTATTTTTTGACCCTGTCCACCTCTCAGTTGTTTCTGTTCTTACACAATGTATGTCCATACATGCAAATAATTCATCTAATTTTTGTGTTCACGGTACTGGCAGGTGTGCATTTCTGCACCATGATGCAACATTGCTCCCCGTATACAGACTGCCTACAAGGAGAATGAAACATTTATCACAGGACAGGCAACTCTTCAAGTTTTAGAGAAGCATGGGACTAGCATTTAAAATACTGCCTTAAGCACTACCACCAAGTTACTGCAGACTTCATAAAAATGACCCTTTATTCCCATGCCAGATCATAATGCCACTTCCTTCTTTCCTCACAATAAAATATTTTTCACCTAAATAATGAACTGTATGTCACTAAAACATACATTCATTTAAATTAGCTACCGTAATACTTTGCTTCTCTTAGAGTGGATGCTTTTTTCCTTTGTCCCAAAGAAAATAATTTTTACTTAAGAAAGAAATCTGCTTTACTGAATTTTGTATATTTCAGTGATGTCTACTTGTGTTCCATATAGATATCCTGGTTTTAGCACTTATTTAATCAAAATTCATTTTGCACAATTTTTGGCTGAAATGCGTCTGAAGGATTTGACTTCTTCAATTCTGTATAGTTAATAATGTCTGATTATTTGTTCACCTGAAATTTGGTATTCCCTGTCAAGAATAAGGTGCCCAGAATTTGACATCAACATCATGTGTAGCACACAGAAACACATAGTGTTTCTTCAAATATTCAACAAAAGAGTTGTCTCTTTCACAAACTTGAATGCAGAGTGGTCTCTGCATTCACTCTCATTCACTCTGCCAACCGAAAGCCATTCGTAAGATCCTTAGGGGCTGATTGACAACATGATCAGCCTAATGGCAAGTGCACTGCAGTTCAGGGTTGTGACTCTGTGGTGCTTAATAATAGGCTCTGGATCCAGAAGAATTATAATCAGTAAGTGTAATGTGTGGCATAGCTCTGCCTGGCAGTGGAAATTTAAGTTATTTTTCACTTATACTCTGTCATATGTCACAAAACTGAGTTTCCCCTTGCATACAGAACTATAAACTTGTTATCCATTTTTCTGGCTCAATAGTGGAGGAATCAGTGGAATGTTATTAGTAGTAAAGTAAGCTATGAAGCAGATGAGGAATTCTATAACTTTATATATATGTATATATATATCACACAAACTACTTTCCTAGCAAATATTCACATCTTTCTTCCA
This sequence comes from Pezoporus wallicus, assembly GCF_028554395.1. Classification (NCBI taxonomy): domain Eukaryota; kingdom Metazoa; phylum Chordata; class Aves; order Psittaciformes; family Psittacidae; genus Pezoporus; species Pezoporus wallicus. The sequence continues at coordinate 1,389,890 of NW_026642992.1, read as the reverse complement.
ATGGCTACAATAAGAAAGGAGGCATTTTTTTAAATCTTTGTAATAGCTGACTGACTCAATTCTTTAATCAAGTAGTCTTCTTGTAATAAGGAATAAGGCTCAGTTCCTGGACTTACAGGGGATAACTAACCTTTTATATAAAAGGCAGGTTTCCAGAAAACGAGAAAGCCAGTTACTATTCCTGAACTATCCATTTCCATTTCCCTTTGGATAGCGTGTTAACTCCTAAGAAGAGCAATCTTTAACCACAAGCAAATATATTAGGCATAGCCAGGCCGAAGAAAGCGAGTACAGCTGCAGTGAGTGGTCTGAATTCAAGGTTTCAAATAAGGCAAAGGGAGCTTTCCAGGGTTCCTTGCACAAAATCTTTGTCAATGAACTTTATGGCTTGCTTTTTAGGAGTTTCAAAAAAACTATAGCTCGAGGTATTACTTGGAAGTTCAGGTTCAATGGGCTGGCACATGTACAAGCTGGTAACATTTGACAGTTCATAAACAAGTCCTCAGCAAGGAGGGAAGAGTTAATTACAGGTGCCATGTTTTTGTGGTAATGTCTTGTTGCCCAGAGCAGGAGACCCTGTTTCAGCATCAGTGGTAGTGAAGGTAAGAAATACATGTTTTCCCAAGTGAAAAGAAAATATTTCAGACCCTAAGATTAATATCTACTATGGACTTTTGATAAAAATAGTATATTGAGATACTGAGAAGCATCACACTGTTTTTCTATGTCTATCTTACAAACTTATCTCTAAATCTGTGAGTATGCATGTACTATATGTAGTGTGATGATGGAGAAAATGAATGATATATCTGGGATAAGGAGGAGAAAACAACATCAGAGCAAAGCAGACTGTAAAAATCTGTGGTTTTCATATTTGTACCAAGAATTTCGTCAGAGGAAAATAAAATATTGCTACAAAAATGAAAATGTTCTCAGTTAAAAGAACTTTCTTCATAACTTTTCTACCTACCACTTCTTAACCTGTTGACATGTTTTCCCTTGGAAGAAGAGCACAAAGCAAACAGATCCTCCAAAACCGTAGCTGTGATCTCTGACTTGGCATCAGCCTCTGAAATACGGGGCAGAAAAGTCTAAGGCCTGAAATTCCCTAGCCACTTCCAGAAACATGAGGCAGGTGGGAGGAAAGCTGTCAAAACTTAAGAAGGGTACCCATGCGATGTATCCCAAATGGTTCTGTGCTATCACAAGGGTGTTAAACCAGTCCAAATTATAGCCATCTGACCTGAAGGGTGCATAAAAATTTCACTTTTCAGAACATTCAGCTTTTCAGGTGACTTAAGTGAAATACTCAGTACTTAGAGCCTTTTTGACTCAGTAACAATTGGCTACAGTTGAATTGGCCTAAATTCAACAGGACACTTATTTTCCAAATACTGCAATCAATCAACTTAAACCATGTGTTCCCACCTTTTTCTTTATTTTCCTTATGTCATGTTTTAAACCCAGCTGGTAGCTCGTAACCACACAGCCTTTCGCTCAGTTCCTGCACTCTTTTGCCGTCCTCAGGCAGGAGGAAAAGATGGGAAGGAGAATGGAAAAAAGGTAAAACCCATGGGTTGAGATAAAAACAGTTTAATAACTAAAGTACAATATAATACTACTAGTAATAATAATAATGATAATGATAAGGGAAATAACAAAGGAGAGAATATAAAACTAAAAGCAAAAAGAAAAAAAGCCAATAAGCATAAATGATGCACAATACAATTGCTCACCACCAGATACCGATCAGGACTAATACCTAGCCCAACCTGAGCAACAATCCGTCCCTTCCAGGTAACTCCACCAGTTATATACTGGGCATGACGTGCTGTGGTATGGAATACCTTTTTAGATAGTTTGGGTCAGGTGTCCTGTCTCTGCTTCCTCCTGGCTTCTTGTGCCCCTCCCCACTGGCAGAGGGTGAGAGACTGAAGTCCTTGATAAGGGTAAGAACTACAGAGCATTAACTAAAACTTCCGTGTGTCTTAACATCCGTGTGTTCTTAGCATTGTTCTCAGACTTAAGCCGAAACACTGCACTGCACCACCAGGTGCTAGGAAGGAGAAAAATAATTGTTACAGTTGACACCAGGACAGTTTATCAAATCTGCTTTTGCTGATAGAAGAGTACATCAAAAGTTGGTATTTGTCACAGGCAAAAAATAATGCTTCCATATGCATGATCTTTTTGTTGAACAACTTACTGCAATTTTTGCATAAGAGAGCATGCTCCTGTTGGCACCATGTCCCATAAGGACAATTTAACTTACCCAGTAGTGGTTGCTCATTGATGCTGATTAAGCTATTGCCTCATTTTAATTCAAATAATAACATTTTTTTTTAATTATATTTTCTCTCTAATGTGAACCTACACATAATAATAAAAAATCATCAAGAAATGCCACTCAAATTCCAAATAGCTCTCAACTCACAATTTGGGATTATGTTTTCAACATTAATATATGAAATATATGAACAGAGAATAATATATTGCGAAGTTAAAAAATCTCAGTTGACTCATATTTTCTGCAATACTTCTCATTAATTAAAGCAAAATACCTCCTGGTATTTTGCAAAATACCAAAATTAAAGCAAAATACCTACCTTTTCAGTTATTTCATTAATTCTGGCTCTTTAAGTCAATATAAATCCATTCTTACAAAATGAGACCTAAAGCACCATCCTTTTGATCTGCTAACACAGTCCTGCAAACTGTCGCTTGTTCTGCAGTAGACAGAAAGCATGAGAGCATAAAATGACTGCAGTCAATCCATATTGTTTGTGCTCAGTGTCTTGAAGCAGAGATGCTTGTGTCAAAACATGAAAGCATCCCTAAAAAAAAAAAAACTTATGAGTTGACACACTTTCTCCCTCCTCCTTTTGAACTTCTTTTTTAACTTCCTTCCTTCTTCTTAACTCTTGATTGTTTATATTTTTTTCTGAATGTTCTACTGCTTTGGCATTATTATAGCTACCTTCATTTGTTGGGTTTTTTTTACAGACAAGAGCAGATTCCATAGATTAACTATAGAGAGCTGATTCTACAGAGAAGATTGTTACATCTTTTGAACAATACTCTGTGGGCTGATAATCTGTGTAAATTGCATAGCATCCAGAAAATGACCATGATAAAGTCCATGAGAGCAGGATTTTCTTGCAGTTCTAGGCAAGCTTACAAGAGACTGTACAGAAGGAAGGAGAGTGATATCACAAAGAACGTGAAGTGTGGGTATGCATGTGGCAATGTTAAAATTTCACATGGAAGACAGATAAGCTGTGGTTGAAATCTACACTGAACAATACAAAAAGTGATTTTTTTTCCTTGATTTTCTCTGTAATATTTTCACCTACAGCTAGAACATATGAGTAGATTATTTTCTTTAGAAACAAGGAATTTGCTTTTTATGAACACACAGCTTATTTTCTGCACATTTCCGCTATTCCTAACAGCAATACTGGGCCAAGAAAGGGGAACACAGTTATTCAAATAGATGACGAATGTAAACAAAGACTTGTCTTTTAAAGAAGATCTTATTCACAAGCTTATTCAATGTGGGGACAGAAAGAAGTGGGAAATGCTGGAACAAACTCACATGCATGACGGAGTGTACTATATGTTATGACCTATGTTATCCATGTAAATCCTGCATAAAATAGCTCATGCCTACACAGTGCTAGAGTTTAGTCAGCAGAGGCTGGCAACCCTCCTTGTGTACTTGGAGTTTAAGGAGGCTACAGAGGCTAACATCAACTGAGCCTGCAGATTTTCATCACTGAAATCAGTAGAGTGCTGCTGGAGCTGACCTAAAGGAGGGCCAAGTTCAGCATAAGTACAAGCATTTGGCAGCTTTCACAACTAGTTAAAATACAAGCCTGATAATACTGCCACTCTCATATCACTTCTGAAATCCAGTAGAAGGTTTTTAATATTGATATGGTTAATATACCTCAAACAGGATTCCTTTAATTTTTTGAATCGAAAAATTCTTCACGGTGTTGACATTTCTTCACTGAACTCTCAGGATTGTTTGGTTTCAGAGACTACAGGGTCCAAGACACATTCTCTTTTAAATAATCCTACATAAAAGATTCATCTTTCAGCCTAATATGATTGAAACTTGGCTTGAGCATGTTTTATAATGCATTGAACTGGAAAGACTAGGGATGTTGAATTATTCAAAAACATGATAACGAAAATAGTGATATATATGTGTGCATACAGGGAGGAGTGATCAAAGAAATCAGGGTGACTTGATATGCCTTGTTATTTCATTTTATTTACTTTTCAGAACTCATCCAAATATTAGAGAGGAGAAAATCAATATGAATTTTCACCTCTGTCACGTTCCACACTTCAATTATTAATGAATGTCAAATTTGACCACATTTCTTCATACCACCTGCTCTGTAATAATATTTCTAAGCCTTTATTAAAAAAGTAAAATTGTCATTGAATTTCCAAATATGATTCTCTGGTGGCTAATTCAGCTTGTTTTATTAATAAGTGAGTTCTGATGAGTAATACTAATTTAATACACCTGCATGTAAGATTAAACCATAAATTATTCCTGCTGAAGGTGATGAGATTTGACTGCTGTGTGATTGTTAGGCAATAACCCAGAAGCACACTAAGGAAAAGAGGTTCTTTACAGAAATGAAAATGTTAATATTTTACCTTTGTTTCGGGAACCTTCTGTGTATTTTTATGTAAAATGAGCAGCTACCACACAGTGATTTACCTACATACACTGCAAACACACACAATACATATATGTACACACAGAAATATGCACACAGAAGAAATATAAAATTAAAAAGATTCTGGTCTTCACTCATTGGAAAGACATTTAAAATAAGAATTGTTTTCAAATGGGCTTTCACCTTATTGCCACTCTACATTGGAACACTTCATGGTCACATTTACTGTTGTTTCTGGAGTTGAATAATGCTCCCTGTCTCCATGTAGTGCTAAGACCTGGAACATAAGTTGAGTTCTGACAGAACTTAAATCATTAAAACAGTGTTTAATTCAGGGCTTTAACTTCTTATTTTTTTCACACTAGTTTTGTTTTAGACATGAATAGTCAAATTATTTTCAACATAAGTAAAAAATTATGCCATAATGAGGCTAACCTGAAGGAGGTTGAGGTATACCTTTCAAACCATGGTTTTAGGGTACGTTTCATTTGATATATTGCATTTAAAATATTCCAGACTAAGTTGGTATTTAATAATTGCAGAAGTAATCCCCAGACAAAATAACTTCAAAATTTCCAGAATTTAAGACCAAAAGTTATTGTCCCTTGGACAGATAGACCATTTCATAATAATATTGTATCCATTTATCATTTCTAAATCAGACAGTATGACAAAGTTAAGTTGCTAAGCCACTGTCCATGATATTTGAAAAATCATGGCAGTCAGGTGAAATTCCGGATGACTGGAAAAAGGGAAATGTAACCCCTATTTTCAAGAAGGGGAAAATGGATGACCCAGGGAACTACAGACCAGTCAGTCTCACCTCTGTGCCTGGCAAAATCATGGAGCAGATTGTCAGAGAAGGCATGCTAAGGCACATGAAAAACAACAAGGTGGTTGTGACAGCCATCATGGCTTCACTAAGGGGAAATCCTGCCTGACCAATTTGGTAGCCTTCTATGATGGGGCTACAGAACTGATGGACAGGGGTAGAGCAGTTGATGTCATCTACCTGGACTTGTGCAAAGCGTTAGACACTGTCCCACACAACATCCTTGTCTCTAAATTGGAGAGACATCAATTTGATACATGGACCACTCAGTGAATAAAGACCTGGCTGGATGACTGCACACAAAAAGTTGTGGTCAATGGCTCAATGTCCGTCTGGAGACCAGTAACGAGTGGTGTCCCTCAGGGATCGGTGTTGGGACCGGTCTTGTTTCACATCTTTCTCGCTAACATGGACAGTGGGATTGAGTGCGTCCTCAGCAAGTTTGCCGATGACACCAAGCTGTGTGGTTTGGTTGATACCCTGGAGGGAAGGAATGCCATCCAGAGGGACCTTGACATGCTTGTGAGGTGGACTGATGCCAACCTCATGAAGTTTAACCATGCCAAGTGAAAGGTCCTACACCTGGATTGTAGGAATCCCAGGCACAGCTACAGGTTGGGCAAAGAAGAGATCAGAGCAACCTTGCCGAGAAGGACTTGGTCGATGAGAAAATGAACATGAGTCGGCTTGTGTGCGCTTGCAGCCCAGAAAGCCAACCATATCCTGGGCTGCATCAAAAGGAGCGTGACCAGCAGGTCAAAGGAGGTGATCCTGCCCCTCTACTCTGCTCTCGTGAGACCTCACCTGCAGTATTGTCTGCAGTTCTGGTGTCCTCAACATAAAAAGGACATGGAAGTGTTGGAACAAGTCCAGAGGAGTCTATCAGAGGATGATCAGGGGACTGGAGCACCTCCCGTATGAAGAGAGGCTGAGAAAGTTGGGTCTGTTCATCCTTGAGAAGAAAAGTCTGCATGGAGACCTCATAGCAGCCTTCCAGTATCTGAAGGTGGCTATAGGGATTCTGGGGAGGGCCTCCTCATTAGGGACTGTAGTGATAGGACAACAGGTAATGAGTTGAAACCTAAACAGGGGAAGTTTAGACTGGATATAAGGAAGAAGTTCTTTACTGTAAGGCTGGTGAGGCACTGGAATGTGTTGTCAAAGGAAGTTATGAATGCTCCATCCCTGGCAGTGTTCAAGACCAGGATGGACGAGGCCTTGGGTGACATGGTTTAGTGTGAGGTGTCCCTGCCCATAGGAGGGGGGTTGGAACTAGATGGTCTTAAGGCGCTTTCCAACCCTAACTATTCTATGGTTTTATAATTCTATGATAAGGTACATGTACAGTCAAACGTACACAAACTTGGTCTTCCTCAATTACTGATGTTCAACAATACACTGAATTGCATTAAGCACTGGATTTCATTAAAGTTTGATTTTTCTCTCACTATTTAAAGACTGAGCTGAATGTGGGCTAACAGTATGCTCTGGCAATGGTGAAAGGCAACAGCATCTTGGGGTGTATGAACAGAAGCAAGGCCAATAAGTTGAGAGGAGTGACTACTTTATGCTCACTAGAGCACATCTAAGTGCTGTTTCCAGTTTGGGTCTCCCCATATAGGAAAGACATTGATGAACTGGACTGAGTCCTGTGGAAGACAAAGATAGATAGACAGGGGCTGGAGAATAGACCCTGCAGGTGGATACTGTGGGACCAGGACTTACTCAGCCTAGAGAAGGGATGGCTTCAGAACCACTTGCGATCAGCAAGTATGGGGAGGAGATCAAGGAGGAACAGCCAGGTTCTTCACAGGTGAACAAAAAGCAAGGGACATAAACAGAAATGAGAGTTTTAGAGTGGCTATCAGGGGAAATTTTTTCCTGAAAAGAACAGTCCAGAGGTGGAGCAGAGGTCAGGAAATCTCACCCTATATCCACCTCCAAAGTCTTAAAATCTCATCTGGATAAAGGTCTGAGTGACATGTTCTGATCATGAGATCAAAGCTAATCTTCCTTCTGTCCCTTCCAAACTAAATTATCCTATAATTTTCTGAAGTACGCTGAATAAGGGGAAAAAAAAACATCTGAAGAAGATTAAAAAGCCCTTCAGCCTTTGCCATCTTATTATTTCTCTTGGAACTGAAGTAAAAAAAGTGAAATGGTGGAAACTTTTTGTCACAAAGTCTTGACACCTAAGTGGTAGCAACACAGTCATGATTAAAGGGACATAGCTAGCAGCTGATAGCTTCTCTATTTCTTCAGAGGCTGGTCAGGTCTTGGATATTCTTATACATGAATCTTCCTTTGTATGACTTGTTCATCCTTAAAAACATCCTTCTATCCTTTTTTTCATGGTTCTTACCATGTGCAAGCATTTTTTCTTTCCTTTGCTTTGTCCTTCCTTTACCTTATGAAAAAAGGATCACCATGCAGCTTTCCTTGGAACTATGCATTTTGACTGAATCATGTTCAGATGAGTCTTTCTTTTGATTTTGTATTTAAGTATCACCATTGCTAACATCATTTATGACACCCTGATCTGTACTGTAGTATATTTTTCTGTATGATGACGGCTTGACTCTTTTGTGTATATGTGTGTGTGTATGTGCATGTGTATAGCCAAACATACAGACCAATGTTTTTCTAAGGAAGTGCTTGGATCCTTGCTCAAATCTTAGGCAGGGAAGTAAGTGGCCAGTGCTTTCAGGTCTGTGTTTTCACCTGTCTGTTTTAATACTTTTTTTGGGAAATCTTCCTAGAACAACTTTCATTGCTTTTGAAACTTTCAAGTCTTCTGTGAAGCCAAGAATGCAAGTTCATGTTCCTGAATTTCTCAATGTAGCAGAAATTTATAAAGTAAAATGAAGCAAATTGTTATCTTATTTTAAAAACATATCTATTTGACCTCTTGGGTTTACATTAGTATCTAGCCTTGTTTTAACTTGTAAAGGACATTTAGGGTAGTTTTCTTTCTTTTGATGATCTCAGTGGATTCTTTCAGTTCAAAGCAGCAATGCAGCAAAGAGATGGGATTCCAAATGGCATGACAATACAGTTGCCTAATGCTAGGCAGAACAGCTGGAAGAACTACGCAGAATAGCAGCTGTCAAGTACGTCAATGGTCAGTGAAAATGCAGTGTTCAGCAAAAGGTGTAGCAAATAAGAGAGATATATTAAATCGGCTATAAACCTCAGGGAACTTATACTGTTTTATTATACAGAAATACTTTGCAGAAGAATGTGAAAACCAAAATATCAAGACTTTTTCTTTCTCTGGTGCTCTTTCGTGTTGGTGCAAAAGTCTTTGAGATGCTCCATTAATAATAAGAATTTAAAGGAAAAATGGGGAGAGGAGGAAAGTTGCATTTATATTGCAGTTATAACCCAAAATAGGTAGACATAAGGTAATTTATTATAGCAGATTCCTCACAGTTTTGAGGGAAAGGGCAGCCACACACTATTCCAACTTGCTCCAAACAAGGTGAATGATATAAAGGGACACATATTTAAGAAATTAATTGTGAAGTATAGAAAACATATATGAAGAAATGGCAAAATATCTGTTAAGTCTGTAAAGGATTTTTTGAATGTTTCCAGACAAAGATCAGACAAAATTTACAGCCAGTTTCTTACTTTTTCCTGACTAGTTACCTGCTTATTGAAATGCAGATTTTACAACTTCAAAGTCTCAGAGGAAGGCAGTAAACTTGTTACACAGGTTGTTCCAGCTAAGTAAATAAGCTTTTCTCCAAGTGAAAAGATCTGAAAAAAGATCTTTCCTCACAACAGTGAAGAAGGGGTAAAGGTAGATTTGTAGTTGTCACTACATACTGTAAAACCACATTTGACAAAGGAATATACCTATTTCAAGAGTGAATACTATTGCACATTTGGGAGAAATCATCAACTATTTTCTTGTAGAGATCATCTGTCACTGCTTACAAACTCAGTGGACCAGTTTACCTAAGAAGTAATCCCTCAGTGACCTCCAGCCCTTCAAATACCACACCATTTTTTTCACAACATAAATCCCTACCAGCTGAGCTTCAGACCCAGATTTGATACAGGAAGGGAAGAGGTGATGAAGACAGATGATTTGTCAGTTTAGATTGGACATTAGGAAAAGTTTCTCCACAAAGAGGATGGTTGGTCACTGGAATATGCTCTCAAGGGATGTGGTCATAGCACAAGCTGATCAGAGTTCAAGGAGCATCTGGATGATGCTCTGAGTCATATGGTTTATTTTTAGTTACTCCTGGAAGGAGTGGGCAGTTGGATTTGACAATCCTTATGGGTCTTTTCCATCTTGAGACATTCTATGATTCGTAGCTGTTGTTCAGTTTAAATCGGAACCTTGAACCAGGAAAACAAGAGATTTATAAATTTCTGATTAAACCTATCATAGACTCATAGAATAGTTAGGGTTGGAAAGGACCTTAAGATCATCTAGTTCTGACCCCTCTGCCATGGTCAGGGACACCTCACACTAAACCAAATCAACCAAGGCATCGTCCAACCTGGTCTTGAACACTGCCAGGGATGGACCATTCACAACCTCTCTGGGCAACCTATTCCAGTGCCTCACCAACCTTATAATTAAGTACATAATACATTATGAACTTAAATGACCAGAATCAGACGGATGTGTCAACTCTAATAATTTAAAAACTGTTCTAATCTTGTCTATAGTTTAGTTTGCCCTCAACTTTAACCATATCACTCATCTTCAGTGAGAAAAAGGGGCTCAGTATTAAAAAAATGAGGGCTTGTGCAGTTAGCTCCTCTGTTTTTTAATGCAAGAAATTGCTATCATTTGAAACGTATTATCCGGCTTAAGAAAAAATTACATGAGGAGAACAACAGCAGTTACATGAGTTGCTATGTTCTTAAGAATCTTCAGTCTGATTTAAGCACAATCTTCATTTAAAACTTCAGCAACAGATTTGTTATATGAAGTGAAAACTGGTAAAAGCACCTATTAAATTCTTCTGAAACTGGTCACTAATTTGTTGTATTCTATTATTAGGCAAAATAAAAAATCTTGTCTCTGCCCTCTAAAGCTTTCCTCTAGCTGATTTACCACAGCTAAAGAAAAAGAAAGAAAATAAATATTTAAATGTAAAAATGTAGTCCAGAAGGAGATTGGTCTTCTTCCCCAACATAATAAAGGCAGTTTTAGTGTGCAGTGAAGACAGTGTTACGGTGCTAATGTGGGAATATTATCTCACTGGGGAAGCATAGATTAAAATTAGAAAGTCTATTAACTAAAATCTCCAGAATGTTGATATCCTTCTGCACAAAAGCATATCTATGCATATTGGGGGAAGGATCCTTCAATTTTTTTATTAGTTTTAGACAATCAACTTAAAGATTAAAAAATACAATACCAAATACTGAGATACTCTCTTCTGAGAGTTTCTCCTGGACTACAAAGATAGATAAGTATATCATGATACCAACAAACCCATTGAAAAAACAAACAGTTATGTTTCCTGAAGTGAATTTGAACTTTCCTGGACTTGTGACCTTCTTTTCTACCTGAGAAAATTTCTCTAATGACGATAATTGCACTGATGGCTGGACTAAGAAAATAGGCCAAGAAATAAGCTACCTGTGATGCGGTCAATTCCTTCAGAACTCAACAAACTGAACTTTTTATCCATGTGTAATGCATCCTTCGACAAGCTAGTAAATAATTTTTGAAGTACATTTAATCAGGCAAACTAAATTTAAAGAAGGAAAAGGAAGGTATGAAATATAGTGTTTCCATTTAAAAAGTAAGAAAAAGAGGGTGGGTTAAAGAAAAATTTCTTTTCAGACTCAGAACTTAAAATTCTTATTTTGCCTAGTGATGTACTCTAGCATTCTTAGCATGATTCTAACAGGCAAGCAGCAAAACAATTTACTGGTTTGCTGCCTTTGATTTTATGCTGCTTGCAGTTGTACTATGGCAAACAAAAATAATTACAAATATGGCAATATGCAAATTAGACAAAAATACTGCTAAATACCTGTTTCACATGGGCATCCTGTTTCAGGCTTCAGAGAGCAAATGGATAAAACACTAGTTTAGCTCTCAGATCAAGGTTGAAGTCATAACTAAAATACGGATTTGAATTTTAAAACCGTAAGACATGCTTGGTCACAAATACCAAACAATTTTCCTTGCTCTGAAGAAGTATGAGTAAATAAGCTAATGGAATTACCCCTCACTCTTCTGAAACACAAATTAGGTTTAGATGATATAGTATAGCTAACTAAGAAATCTTGCTATAATTGAGATACCAGAGGTCATATAGCATGCACATCTGTGCACATAACTCAAAGGACAAGTGGCTCAGGTAATGATTAATGCAGAAGTGTAGAGCAGGCTAGTGCACTGGAAGCCTCTGAAAATTTTTGTGGACACAATTCGCTGCACATCATCATCATACCAAAATTACAAAGACATTTCAGATTTGATTTGAACAGGGAAATAAAACCCCACAAACAATTTTACATTAAAAACACATAAATGTTTGTGAATTATGGAACTGTTTGTTTGAATTTGTTCAAGGTCATGAGTTTTGCAAACAATGATTTGAGAACACGACTTAGGGTGATGTGCTTCAAAAAAAAAAAAAAGAAAAAAAAAAGAAAAACCTATACCCCTAATAAATATTATTTATTGCCAGTAATTAATTATGGAGGTTTTGACAGCACCCAGTTATGCACAAAGCAAATTAAAGGGAACTTTTAATATAACTAGCAGAGCAGGCATTATGTAAGACTGCTTAACTCTTCAGTTATTCAATGCTCTTTTCAAATGTATAAAACCTTGACCATCTGCTGAGATTGGAATTTGCTGTGTAAAATTTAATCTTCAGACTTTCATTATCTTTGGGAGGTATTTCATGTGATTTTCAAAAATTAGGACGACAATGTTCAAAGGTCAAGATAATGTAGAATGGCTACTTTATTAACTATTCTTACTAAAATGCCAACCAGATGTCCTCAGTGGTAACAAGACTTCTTGCACTGAGTATCTTAGAAAGAAAGAAAATCAAAGAGCCCTTCCCTGAAGACCTGGAATTCTAAAATATGCATCCATATCCATAAACCTCCCAAAATCAGAAAAATTATGAGACCTTGCATTTTTCTGGAATTCTTCAATTACTTGTTATATAAATATAATCACATCATTGAGGAAAACTTACCACACCTTCCAACTGAAGGCAGAAAACAGAATTACAACATATAATAAACACAAAAGGTCAACTCATTAGATAAAACATTAAGCATCATCATTATATCTATCAATTACCTTTGATTTTTTCTACTTTTCCTTTGTTACATTTCTTTTTAGTATTGTGTTGAAAAAGATATTGCTGAAAATTTATATAAACTTATCTTTATCTCCCTTTCTTTCAGTATCTTGCTCTGCTTTCTTAGTTTTAAAATTATTACCTAAGGAAGTTCTTCAAAATTGCAGTTTTACTAAATGAATAGTGATACACAAGTTCGCATGGTCTCTATTATAGTAGATACATAGTTTGGCCTTTCTTAAGAGTCTGAAATTAATATCCTTGAGCACTCTGAGGCAGTGATTTGCTCACTAAACACAGAAGGCTTAGCAGAGTCTTTTGTGAGAATCAACTGTATCTAAGAATTTTGCTGTGTGAATAGTACCAGCATTCACTGATGATATTCATGTGTTTAATGCTCATAATCAAGTTCATAATCAATTTAACAAAGAGCTATATTTTTCATTTTGTATTCTTTAACTTCATATTGCCTTCTTGTATTTGCTTGTCCCAGACTTCCAAGGTTCTATGGCAGAAACTACTATATTTGCTGACGTGTTATCCCTACCTTTTCCATTACCATAAGGAAATGACAGAACTTCTTTTTGAATTTCAATAAAATTAACAGATATAGTAACTTGTGTATATGAACATACATAACTAAAACCATTAAATTATGGCTCAAAATATCCAAAAGCTAGTAAAAAATCTGTTTATTTAAATAGTAACAAATTAAGGAAAGTCCTTTGTAAAAATTAAATTGTAATTTGATACCGATATCTTCTTTACATTTTGGATAATGGTATTTCTATGAACAATGTATATTCTCTAATCATATGATGAAAATTTCTTTTGTAAGAACAGTGCTTCTTCTTCTCCAAGACATGAACATGAACTGAGACTCTGGCCCAGAATGTTACTTAGGGATTAAGTTATGTCTTTTTAATGATAAAAAACAACAATTTTGGAGTACATTTAGGAGTTTTTATTCATAAGAATAAGTAAAAGCACATGGCTTTAATTTCTTACGGATTTGCAGTTCATTATTTGAACTGAGTCTTTCAACCTTGAAGTAATTAACAATGTGGAACACTCTCTTTTTCAAAGCTTTTAAAAAGTCAAACAATTCTTTCCTCTTTGTCCTGACATAACTACTAAAATTATCAGTGTATGAAATATTATGTAACCTGATGGGAACACTAAAACCGTTTGACAGAGAGGCAACTCTGGGATTTTGGTTTTTCATTTGCAGCCTGCTAATGATAAAAAGGTATTTCTGTTCTTCATTTGCAGAAAAAAAATCATGCAAGCTTTCATCCCAAGAACACAAGAGACTGCAATACTTGTTAGCAACTACCTCTTATTGTCTCTGGGCAGAATAAGTCTTTCCACAAAAGTGCCTGGTTCTACCAGCCTTACCAAGAAAAAAAGCTCAATAAAGTGGAAATTAAATCAGCAGCCCTGCCTCTTCTGACATCAATGACAAATTTCCAATTAACTCTGGCAAGTCCAGAATGCAATCTGCTTTCAGTTTGCAAACACGAGCACTCGTGGGTGCTTATAAAGGAGCATTTCTCCAACATCCAGTGAATGGTGGAAAGACATTGCACACTGTCTTCAGTGAAGCTCTTAGGGATTGAAGACCTTCAATCTATCTACCCAGACTACCACTTGACTGGTTGGTTCTCACTCTTCACACAACAGCGTGATAACTATATATGAGGCTTCTGCTCTGTGTTTGAATGCCACCCACTTAAGGAAAATGTGGTGCAAGTCTGGCAAATTTTTCAGAATGTATCTATGAAATAATACAAGGTGGTAAATCACAAATTACACTCATTCAACCATGTCTTCCAAATGGGAGATAGCAATGCTTAAGGTATCTTTCCACCCTCACTCCCACCTATAGACCTAACATAAACTCTCCTTGCATTTCACAGCATAACTGCAGGCAGAAGTGTAGGGCTGAGATGTGTCTTATCTTCCCAGGTAAAATCCCTAAAAGCACCCTTGAAATAGAGGTATCAGAAGCAAGTAAAGTGCTGATGCAGAATCTGGCTAGCTATAATTTACTGGCCTGTACTAGTGGACAATTTTTCTCAGCAAGCAAACCCAATTTACAACTACATTTGATACGTACATAGGGTTAATAAGAAATAAAATATGCAGTTATTTAAAGGACCCTGAAATGTTTGCTTTAATTTTCAGGGTTGATATTTAAAGGTCAACTAAGACAACCAGAACTGATTTTAGAAGTCATTCTTCACTGTGAGGTCTGAGACAAGTGGAAAAAAATGGCAAAAAGACAAAGTGGTATCCCTCAGATACCCTGATGTGAGCTATAACATTACATACTATCTTTCTAAATCTTAGTTTTAAGCATCCAACAAAGTCTGTGGTAACGCAACTGTTCTTCAGACTGCTTCTGGGTCTTCTTTTCTTCTTTTCTTACAATTATTTTCTTTATTTTTAAAATAATTTTAAACTGAGAGGTTTCTTTTCCAAATTAACTGACTTCTCTTCAATCTTATGCCTTTGCCTATTTCTCTCTTAATTTTTTTTTCATGCATTTATTATTAGTACCATCTCAATCTCCTCTCCTGCTTGCATTCTTCACTTGTGCTCTCCACATACTAAGGTGTTTGTTGGTTGTCCTATTTCCTCATTAAAGTACTTCTCCCTCTGTGGTTATTGTTGGTGCCTGTGCAGATTTTTGCTCCTGGAGATCATGATTTCTATCCCAGTAATCAACTGACAGGAAAGATCAGTATGTCTTCCTTCCTCTTTGTCGTTCATTGCTGCCTGTCACAGTGCTGTGAGTCAGAAGGGGTAGCAAGGCACAGAAAGGAGAAACAGGGTGCATGTTTTTCTATTTCAAGTGCATGTTCTAATGGCCTTGACCTCACACAGTGGTCAACTCCCTTATAATTTGGAGTAAGTTGCCAGGGAATTATCAAATATCTTTCAAAGTATAAAACTGAATTATGTGATGAGCAGAACTCTTATCAGAAGAGTATTGGAGGCTTTCTTGTTATAGAGCAGAGTTCTGGAGTTCGGTGGTTTAGGTTGAGGGTTGTATTTTTCTGGTAACTTCTGATAAGGTCTTTTTCTCTGCTAGGCTGAGCTTACAAGAGAGCTTTCAAATCTCAGGAAGCTATTCTGCAGTTGCTCTATAGAACTGAGACACCCACAGAGAGTGGCTGTAGTCATGGAAGATGCTTTAATTCAGGTGGAAAGCTGCTCCCAACAGCAACACAAGAACATTATTTATTCCATAGAACTTACAGTTATTACTTAAAGTTTCATTGTAACTCTCAACATATTCTGGAAAGTAGATTTTTCTGGGTTAAAGACAATATGAAGAAAAAGCCTGGAGTGAGCAAAAAAGTGGTAACAACAACTTAGAAAGCACAGATGTAGTTAGAGACATTTTTAACATCTTTACCTGAAACCTAGCCTGAGGGTTGATTTTTCTGGTTTTCTGTGAAAATTACATGAAATTCATATCTGAATGTTTATGTTCAATCACTCTACAAATTCTAGCAATTCTGGCAGGCTAACACCTGATTCTCAGAGCAGTGGGTTTACAAGCTAAGGTACACTTAATTGTATGTCCACAATTAAGCCACAGGTTTTTAAACTGAGACTGAAAATAAAAGCTTTAGGAATGCCTATTAAACCAGTGAAAGGTAGCAAATATGTCATTGTCCTGGGTTCAGCAGTAGCAGTCATTTTTTCTCCTTCTTAGTAGTTGGTGCAGTGCTGTGGTTTTGACTTTCATCCTGGGAACAGTGTTGATAGCACTGATGTTTTTAGTTACTGCTCAAATGTTTGGTTTGGCCAAGGACTTTCTGAGCCTCATGCTCTGCCAGGGAGAATGGAAAGCCGGGAGGAAGCAGAGACAGAACACCTGACCCAAACTGGCCAAAGAAGTTTTCCATACCACAGCACATCATGCCCAGGATGTAACTGAGAGTTACCCGGAAGGGTTAGTACACTGCGGGGTTGGACAAGGTACCGATTGGTGCTTGGTCTGGCAGGGTGGGGTGAGTTATCAGTCGGTGGGTGGTGAAGTGTTGTATTCTCTTCCCTTGTTATTTTCTTTATCCTTATTATTATTGGTGGTAGCAGTAGTGATCTGTGTTATACCTTAGTTACTAAACTGTTCTTATCTCAACCTGTGGGAGTTGCATTCATTTCGATTCTCCTCTCCTTCCCCCCGGGAGCAGGGGGAGGGAAAGAAGCGGGGGAGTGAGTGAACGAGCTGCCTGACTGGTTTTAAACCACGACAATTTTCAAAGTTGGTCCAAAGGCTTTGAATTTTTTTAGGAGATAGTGTTTTCCAGGTCTTAGCTCTGAAATTACATCAGTATTTTAATACATAATATGTATTGTCTAGTATAAGTATGTACAATGAAAAGTCAGACTCATTTGAACAAAGCAATGATCTACTGAAAGGCAAAACCATTTCATTTCTTACAAATGTAGAGGTCAAGTGAACAGGACCTTTTATGATAATTGTTCTATTTACTCTTCAGACAAATCTTCTGAAAATAATATAACAGCTACACAAAAGTTGTGAACTTGCTTTTAAGTTTATATTTTTTAAATAAGAGTCTGGTTCACTCTATAGCTTTAAGCAGAATGTAGGCAAATTTACATTATAATGATTAAGTTAATGACCCAGTTATTCTTGCCTGATTATGGGAAAACCCTGGATAAAGTGCATGCATAAACCTCAGAAGGAATTTTGAGATTTTGTTGTATTGGTTTTATGTGGTAAGTTTTTGGTACCAGGGGAAGTCTGCAGGGGTGATTTCTGTGAGAAGATTCCAGAAGCTTCACCCATGTTGGATGGAACCAGATTCAGCATTTCATCCTATTTTCTCCCTCTGTCCTGTTGAGGAGGAGGAGTAATCAGGTGGCTTGGTAGGCACTTGGCAGCTAACCAAAGCAAACCCATCATTGTTGTACTTGAAAATTGCTGCCAGCTCTAATATTGTCCCAGATTTCTACACTTGAAGGTACACCAACTTGTTATTATGACATCAACATTCTTACCGTATCTGTTAAGTGATCTACGTGGAAATTGAATTGTGTCATATGTAAGATGCCATACATGTAATCTAAAACACAATAAAGTGATGCTTATTATAGATTTAGCCAATAAATATAGATCATTTAGCCAATAAGTATAGTTCATTTGTACAGCATAGTGCACATTTGCAATTTACCTGGAAGAAAAAAAGAAACTAGCTTTTCATAAACAGACTTTGTCCCAGGTGAGTTAAAATAAGTCTCCCTTTGGTCACTGGACTCAACATTAGAATTAGATTTGCATTCCTGAAAGCATGAAGTTATTACATATATTTTGACCAAAAGACTAAAACTGTGGATTTTAATTCACGTACACAAAATTTAAGTGAAGGCTAAAAATGGAGGCGAGGAAAGTCTCAGCTATACATTAGTTAACTTGGTTCTTATTGCGAGCAAACTGCTAGCAATTTTGTTATTGTCAGCTGGTAGTTCAGTAGCTGAGTGGATCACCTACAATGAGAGTTTCCCAAATTAAGTATTCAATATCGAACTATTGCTTCTGAACTCATGTAAAAATACCTGCATTTTTGACTATCAACTTTGGTTTAGTATATTTAATTTTTGTAATATTTGAGATCTTGTTTCACTACAGGAGCTGATGTTTCAATGGTTTAGTAATCTTGAACGCATTTATCTCTTTGATCCTTCAAAGATTAATTTCATACTGGGAACATACTTTCAGGGAACTAATATCAGTGTTGTTGATTGACCATAACTTTAGAAGTACCTTTGTAGTGCTGACATTTCTGGATGAGTTGTGTCCTCTGAATCTGAAGAAGAAAGGTTTTAATTGTGTAGAATGAGGGTTCCAAACTTCTTGGGGTTAGTTTGATAATAGATTTTCTCCCATAGCACTGTTCATTATCTGTAGTCAAAGACAATGGTTTGATTATCCCCTTCCTTTCAATTAGGCCTCTGCACCCATGGGGCCCAGTCAAGTTGCTGTACTTATATAAGTTAACTTTCAAGTTAGTTTTGCAGGGTATCAGAAGAATGGGTTGATCTGTAAAGTTTCGATCAGCCAATCTTAGCCAGCTGCAGATTCACTCAATCACTGAGAGGTATCAAAGGTAACCACAAAATAAGCCCACAGTTAAGACCTAAAAATACATGGCAAGGTTTGAAACCCGATTCTGTATCAAAGAAGCACAGCTAGTTTGTATTGATCTAAGAGCCTAACGGAAAGTACTGCGGAAGAATGGGAAGACAGATTATTTTGTGCTCATGGTATGAAAGCTATATTGAATTATTGAGATCCCCCTCAAATTTCAGTACAAAATCTACTTTTCTCTTCCACCTTCTATAAAAATGTGTCCAGGTTTTCCTTCTAACCCCATGTTTATGACCTTGTTTAAATAAAGGTGAGAACAAACATCTCTAAGTCTTGAATTTAATTGCAGTCTGACTTTCAAATTATTATTTATCATCAGTATAACAATGAAGCTTGAAATATTTCACAGTGCCATTATGGAGTTTAAAAACTTTGTATCACATAATCTTAAAGCTTACACAGACAGTATGACAACAAATGAGAAATAATTTTTAAAGTACTCTAAGAATTTGATAAAATTAAGAAAAAATTGGTTTAAGCATGACTTAATCCAGAAGTAAATGCAAAATTTATTGCATATAATAAGTAGGAAATCAGTGTCATTTTTTTCTAAATATTTATAAAAATCTGGTGAAAGGTTACAGTGAGTGAAACAGTTTATTTTTAAATATCTTCCATTAAATATTGTACTTGGATGGAAAACAAGAAAAAAAGAAAGCTTATGAGTTTTTACTATTGTGTCTGAAAAAAATACATCATCTGAAGAAATACAGCCTACATTATGGGTTTGTGGAAATGTAGAGGAAATAAGAATTTTCAGGTGGTGAAGGGAGAAATATTGCTTCTTGAGAGACAAGGATTTTGAGAGACTATGTCAGAGGAAGGAGTGACCCATTAAGAAGAAAGGGGTTCAGAAATTATTTTGGGCAAGGTGACAGCTTTGCTGGTGGCAGGTATCTCAAAATTATTTTTCCATGGAGGAGAAAATCCAGGGAAATGTTACAACACTAAGTGTATGTTCTATACTCTGGGGATGGAGGGGTAAGAAGAGATGAGGTAGGAGCAAGCTGGTGCAAGAATCTTTCTGTATTTCATTCAGAAAGGCCCAACAACAAATAGTTTAATAAGATAACCACTTTAATAAGGCAGAATAAGAGGAATACATATGGCATGTAACAGCTTACACCCACTCAGATTCTGGGCTAAGCCTGTACCACAACCAAGGGATGTGTGACATGACACAGCATAGCCTGAAAGCCACATTGGGTGTGCAGTGCCTGACAGGGTTAGCTGTGCTGTAGCTCACTGGCTCCTGAATGTGTAAGGGGCCTCTGGTCAAGATCAGCACAGTGTGCTGAACTTCTCTGCTTGCCTTCAATACATTTGTTATGATATCGGACTGGGGGTTTCTCTAGGTTTTGTTGAGCTTCTCTCTCGCTTCCCACTCTGAGACCAGTGACCTCATAAAAAAGCCTTGTACTTTTGGACATGTCTGACTGTATCCCCTTCTCCCTGTCTCTGTGCCAAATCATGCAAAAGATCTGACCCTGAATGAAGACTGAACTCCTTTCCTTACTGCCTGTCCTGGGTTCAGCAGTAGCAGTCATTTTTCTCCTTCTTAGTAGCTGGTGCAGTGCTGTGTTTTTGACTTTCAGCCTGGGAACAGCACTGATAACGCCGATGTTTTTAGTTGCTGCTCAGTAATGTTTAGTCTGACCAAGGACTTTCTGAGTCCCATGCTCTGTCAGGGAGGAGGGGAAGCTGGGAGGAAGCAGAGACAGGACACCTGACCAAAATTAGCCAAAGAGGTATTTCATACCACAGCAAGTAATGCCTGGTATATAAACTGAGGGCAGTTACCTGGAAGGGTTAGATCACTGCTTGGTCAGGCTGGGTATCGGTTGGCGGGTGGTGAGTGGTTGTATTCTCTTCCCTTGTTATTTCCCTTATCATTATTGGTGGTAGCAGAAGTGGTTTGTGTTATACCTTAGTTACTGGACTGTTCTTATCTCAACCTGTGGGAGTTACATTCTTCCGATACTCCTCCCCATCCCTCCAGGAGTGGGGGGAGGAAGAGGGGGAAGTGAACAAATGGCTGCGTGGTACTGAGTGACAGGCTGGGTTTAAACCATGACACTGCCCATATGTGTCAAGGTCTGGGGAATGGATGGCAGAAATAGGGAAGCACAGGCTGATGCAAATGACAACTATATGAGAGTACATACCACATCCTGTTATGAAAGGGAAACTGAAGGAAGGTAGATGGTCTAGTTAAATAGGGTTAAGGTTGGAATGATGAAAGTATTTAATTTTAAAAGGTTTTGTTTTGTTTTTTTTTTTTATGCAAACACCAGCCTACGCAGTTAAGAACAGAAATCAACAGACTATGTGTAAACTTTGCCAAACATTCCCCTTGAAAGGAATTGGTCAAATAACATTATTTGACCAATCTTTGAATCTGCATGTTAAAACATGTTGATGAACTGTATTTTGATTTGACACCATTCAAAGCTTTTTTCTTCCAAGGGTGGATGAAGAAAACCCAGGAAATGGTTTCAAAGACCAGATACTTATACTTACTAGCAGTTGTGAACAGTTGATTTACTGCTAAGGCAAGAAAAAAAAAATCAACAGATACACTTAGCTTCATTATGTGTGTAATAAAGTGTCTAATGTTCCTTTCCTCCCTTTTGTTGCAATAGGAAATGAAGATTTGCACTCTGGGTAGAGCTTCCTCATGGGGAAGCATCAGAAACCTACACCAACAATCCCTAAGCCCCAGACCTTGTTAAATGCAGTTTCAGTCCTGGGGACCTAATGCACTGATTGCTTCCCGAGAAGGAGTCACATTGCCTGCTCCATTCAGTCATGTTATTGAAAGCCTAATTACATCTATTATGCTGTTCAGTTCCACAGACTGTTAGTGAGGGGGGGTAAGATGTGAAGGATGGAGGGGGGCTGGGCTGGGGGAGAGGCAGAGGAGAAGAAGAAACTAGAATGCATGGCTGGAAAAAAGCCCACAGATCTCAACTGCTGAGAAACGGACTGATGACTGAACTACTATGTGAGATTATATTTAAACCACCAAGTGTGTTATTGTAACAAGACAAAATGGAGATGTTTCCAATTTTGTATTATTGCTCAGGCAAGAGAGAACCAATTACTCTGTCAAAATCTTACGTACTGGATTTTGAAAGCTTCACAAAACCTTAGCTCAACCAAATAAATCCTTGTACAAAAAAAAAAAAGGAAAAAGGGAGATAGGGAAGAGTGAAGCATTTTTTAACAATGCTGTAAAGTTTCACTTTCCAGGCTGTCAACAGCCCTTCCCAGACCTCTTTTCCTTGATATAATGCAAATATCACATGCCATATTATGCTTTTTTGTAGCCTAGATGGAAACTCTTACCGTGGCCTAATAGAGCTCAAAATGGCAGGAGGGGAGGGAGTGGGGAAGAGACTCATTATTTTTAGATGGCTTTGCTTTTCCCATAGGGTTCTCATAGATCCTACTTAGCAGTATCTCATTCCGGCACTGATTAAGTGGGAAATACACAGAATCTCAAAAGGTCAAACCTATAATCAGCTGCCCTAAGGGGTTGACATGGAAAACTTCTTAATCCAAGTTCAGTTTATTGCAATCTTGTAACAACATGCAATCTGCGATACACATTGAGGGAAAGAGGGGTCCTAACAGATTTTTGGATGCCTTAGCATTAGAATGTTTTGTCTTATCTGTTCTTTCGGTCAGGATTCCCATTATTTTATCCATTTAATTTTTGCATGTTGATCATTTGCTTTCCTGCTACTGAGGTGGGTGCATTTATAATAAGTAAAAAGTACATGAAACATACACACTGATTACTGCTGAAAAAATGATTTTCTAAGTTGATCTATAGAGCAGGCAGGGAAATAAAGCTTTCTCAGAGATAAGAAAGAAAATAAAAGGAAAACAAAGAAATAAAACATTTAATAAAAAACTTAGAATTATTTGGGTAAAACTAAGTTTTTGAATAAACATTACTTCCATGCATGTCCATTATGATACTATTGAAGTGTATTTAGACACCTTTGGTTATTTCAAATAATCTCTGTGTGTTTACTACTTCACTTCTTGTGAATAATTTATATACCACCCCTGCAAAGGAGAGCCTGATGCAGATACTCGTCCATTTCTACAGGATTTGAAGACCTCAAATGAACACACAACTTAAACCATAGCAAATCTGCAAGCAGTATTTTTTGTTTGGTTTGGTCTGCAATGTATGGACTACTTTCCAATGCTGGCTCTAGGTACAAGCTAAGAAGACATTTTTTAATGTCTGCAAAACTCAGGGGTCGGAAATAGCCATGCCCCTACTCTTTTCTGTGCTAGGGTGGTGAAAAACTGAACTGACTTCTGTCATGGTTTTTAAAATGTCTAGGGTGTTAGACTGGCATATCCTTGCCAAAGATGCCATTATCATCTTCTGTATTTCTGTTTCTTCCTAGGCAAAGGCAGAAGTTGCTTGCTCTGCTCTCCAAAGCTCTTTCTCTCACTTTACCTCAGGTCTTGCCTTTTCTCACTTTCTTCCTCTTTTTATGCCAGAAACAGGCCGCTGCTCACTCTCAGTGGAACACAAAAGGCAGTTTCCCTTTTACTGCAGCAAAGCTGCCTTGAACTAGCCATGCTTCACTTGCTTTAAGAGCAAAGCTGTGGTGAATTGTTCAGATGCTTTTTTATCATTATGGGAATGCTCTGAATGCTCTCAGTATGTTTCCACAAGGCCCCCTGGATGTTGAGAATCATTCCAAACCAGGTCTTTGCAAAGCACTAATTGAACCTGGGTTACTTTTGTCAGCTGAACTTGTATAGGAATAGAGACATCCCAGGTGACAAATCTGTCATATTTACTCCATAGGTATGAGACTGTGAATTTGTGTAATAAACATGTGGTCTGATTATTTTGCTGTGTAATGGAACTGTAAGAGTGATTCATCTGTCACACAATGTGCACTTTAGAGACCATTATACAGATAAAACAACAGCAAAGCCCCAGAAACAGGTAATCATAAAACACATCAACATGGAGAGGACTTTCAGAACAAGCACATCTTATCTCTGAAAATAAATATTCCACATTGAAGACCAAAAGTAGAAATTAAAAAAATAGCCTTTAGAAAAGACAAATGCTACATAATTTTGCATGGAGGGCATCAGTCCAGAGGGATTTTTTTGACACATTACACTTACTACGCATCTTGGATCAGAGGTATATTTCAAAGATTTAAAAATACCCCACCAAAAACCTAAACCCAAAAATACAGAGCAAAATCCCAGAAAACAAATCAAAGTTTTTGAATGTCTTCCTGTTATCTGAAAGAAATTTGTTTTCAAGGTTACACTTTTAGAAGTTATGGCGCAGAGATCCATATGAAAATAAATCTACTTACAATCAAGAAATAGGATTTCAATCTTGCAAATATATGCAAGTAGATGCATGTGAGAAATTCAGGATGTGCTTGCACAGGTTAGAACGTTTATATGGAAATAGAGATATTTTCATTAATTACATTCTGAACAGGAGAAAACTATGTTGTTTTTGACTTTTTCTCCAGCAAATAGCATCCTTACCACCATCTTCTCTGTGAGACAGGAGAAAGACAATCTTGCAATCAGAGTTACCCGATTAGTTTGTTAAAACCTGAAGTTAGTCTTTTAGGCAAAGACATGCCATGAGAAATCTTGTACTGCAGTAACACCAGAAATGGTCCAAAATTCTGTTGCAACATGTACTATACAAGGATAGATCAAAAGTATTATCAGGTTTTGGGAAGTAGCAATTTTGAAGATACAGTCTCATTTCTAACTTCCATGAAGCAGAAAGACCATCTGAGCATAAGCTATCAAATGTTATAAAAGTACAGTGGTCTTTTAGTGGTCACAAAGCACATGAAGCCCATTTCAGTAACTGTCAGATCAGCATGATGGACCTTTACTCTCACAACTGAAGACAGAAGTAATCCTCAACTCTTCCTATAATGAAAATCAAACCAAATTCAAACTACTTTCAGGCGTGGAAACATTTAGCACTTTATTTTAGCTTCCATTATGATCCTGCCTTGGTTTGGCTACGGTTAGGAAGTATACTTCACATATCACTATGGAAGTATTGAATGCCTAGTCTTGCATGTTCATTTAACTTTTTCATCTTGCACTGCATGATCATTGTGCATTTATTTCACATCTCCCTTTATGTGGCTTTTCAATTCTACAATTCTGATTAAGCAGTACTTCATATTCATGTTATGTAGGCATAAATAGAATAATAACCTCATTATCACTTCAACTTACGTGTGATCACCTTACATAGTTCCAGCAAGACCAAGGATTCTAGGACCTTTGAACTATAAAACCTTCCTCTGATACTGCTCAGATGAGCAAAGGCCAGAGATACTTTGAAGGCACGGCCATAGAATTTCTGCTGATCAGGGAACTGAATGTTTTATGTCCATTTCATCTTCCCTACAACAATGTGCAAACCCAAATGGATATTAGATTTATATAAGAACTGATCCATATTAATTCCTGCTTTAAATTCTACTTCTATCAATTTCATTACATACCCTTTGGGTTACTCTTCTAGTTCAGTTTCAGTCTGCATTTTTTTAAAGGATCTTGATAAACTTGAAGCATAGTTCTTTATTCTCACTTATGGGGATTAAAGTGAACTTTCTTTAATGAGCTCAGCCTGATTTATTGTTTTCTACAGAGGCATTTGCAGATAAAAGGTGCTAGGACTGTGAGTGTTTGTCGGAGCAACTGCAACCTTTTGTGGATATTAGTTTTTTTGATATATGAAATGTCTTGGTCATTTCCAGGTTTGATGTATTTTTCAAAATGCAGATATTTCAGCAAATCACAAATGACCATCAATCTACCAGCTGCCACAATTCTATTAGTGAATAAGCTGAAAATAGAAGAATAGAAGACCCAGGGAGAAGCACCAGGTTGTGGGACACCCTGTTCATACTCATAAATCATCCTGGAACTTGATAAATTGATCCAGTACAAAACTAACCCAGAAAAAAAAAAAAAGGCTAGTTTTAATGTGGATCAATACTCTGAAAGAGTGTGCCTGAACACTACAGCAATATTTGTAGTCACACAGATGAGGAAGGGGCATGACAATAGTAGTAAACAATCATCGACAAAAAGGAGGAAAACCTGTTACTTTGGCAGCAACATAGGCTTAAAACAGTAATAAAAATACAAAGTAGTAGTGTTTAAAATAAAACCAAAATCCTATTCAAATGCTTCCCTAGAATTTTAAATTTAATCTCAATTTTACTAGTCAACTTTGGAGTAATTCCAAACTTCAAGGCCAAAGATGACAGGCAGCAACTCTGTTTCTCAAATGAATCATTTTCGTTCAACTTCTTTGTCGCTGACATGGACAGTGGGATTGAGTGCACCCTCAACAAGTTTGCCGATGACACCAAGCTGTGTGGTTCGATTGATACACTGGAGGGAAGGAATGCCATCCAGAGGGAACTTGACACGCTTGTGAGGTGGGCTGATGCCAACCTCATGAAGTTTAACCATGCCAAGTGAAAGGTCCTACAACTGTGTTGTAGCAATCCCAGGCACAGCTACAGGTTGGGCAAAGAAGAGATTGAGAGCAGCCCTGCGGAGAAGGACTTGGGGGTGTTGGTTGATGAGAAAATGAACATGAGCTGGCTTCAGTGTGCACTTGCAGCCCAGAAAGCCAACCGTATCCTGGGCTGCATCAAAAGGAGAGTGACCTGCAAAGGAGGTGATCCTGCCCCTCTGCTCTGCTCTTGTGAGAGCTCACCTGGAGTATTGTGTGCAGTTCTGGTGTCCTCAACATAAAAAGGACATGGAAGTGTTGGAACAAGTCCAGACAAGGGCCACGAGGATGATCAGGGGACTGGAGCACCTCCTGTATGAAGACAGGCTGAGAAAGTTGGGGCTGTTCCGCCTGGAGAAGAGAAGGCTGCATGGAGACCTCACAGCAGCCTTCCGGTATCTGAAGGGGGCCTATAGGGATGCTAGGGAGGGACTCTTCATTAGGGACTGTAGTGACAGGACAAGGGGTAATGGGTTAAAACTTAAACAGGTGAAGTTTAGATTGGATATAAGGAAGAAGTTCTTTACTTTAAGGGTGGTGAGGCACTGGAATAGGTTGCCCAAGGGAGATTGTGAATGCTCCATCCCTGGCAGTGTTCAAGGCCAGGTTGGAGAAGCCTTGGGTGATATGATTTAGTGTGAGGTGTCCCTGCCCATGGCAGGGGGGTTGGAACTAGATGATCTGAAGGTCCTTTCCAACCCTAACTATTCTATGATTCTACAATTCTATGATTGATTGTTATGTACATATCTTCTATGTACATAAAATGAGTAAAACCCAATCAGAGTGCTAGTGAGTGACTTTCAATGCCAGGAATGAACTCTTTGCTCTTCAGTGTGTCAGTGTTATGGTCAGCTATCCAGTGCCAAGTATGAATTGCCTGCTACTCAGGGAGCAAGAAGAGATCTGAGCCAAGATGAGAACTTTTTGTTAGGAAATTGCTGACTCATTGAAATGGAAGAGAATTGGTCTTAACATAGCAGTTTTGACCAGAAGAGAAATTTCACAAATCTAGATGAAAGTTCAAGGGAAACCAACACCCTTGTAAGAAAAAGCCCAGTAGCTGAGCACTTGTTTACATATGAACAGCTCGCTCGTACTTCTGCTCTGCCTCAGTGCTTTAAGTACTTAAATATGAACCAGGCCACTGAGTTCTGCAGATGAAGGCTATTCACTACTCCAAGTAGGTCTCGTTCTCCTAAACCTCCTTTCATTTTTTTTGGTTTTACTCCCTATCTGCACTTAATCTACAGTTTTAATTTCCTTAACCTAAACCTCAATGAGAAGTGAACTCAGACAATAGTCACTTTCTTAGGTTAAAGGAAATATGGCTTAAAGCATCTATTTACCTCTATGTCCCATCTAGCAACAAAAAGTCCATATATGACTGGCATACGTAACCTTGATGGAGGTACCAAATCACAGTAAGTATATGTGTCTTTGTTTTCTCTTGTGAGTTATTTATTTCCTTGGAATTTAAGGCAAAAATGAAGATTGGGACTACTGGGGTTTTCATTAATAGGACAGAATGGTTATAGTGTGGTCTCAGTGAGCTTATTTTTGACATGCTGCTAAGAGATGTGAAGGCATGTTTTTCAGGTCACTCTTCTTAATAGAGGAAATGCACACGCATTTCTTTTCAAATGTCAAGCATATTGAAGTATACTGTAGGTTGGGAGCTGGATAGTGAAAACTAAACCAGATAAAATACAAGAATCCTAGTAGATTAGGAAAAGTGATAAGTAGGGAAGATTATACAAGGTCTTTATAATACAAAGGTGTATGCACCCTGCTTGTTATTGAGCTCCCGTTTTTTTTATGTGGTTCTATCACAAGCTGCACACAGTACTTATATCAGAGCAATCATGTTTTCTGACTTGGCACCCGCTAATATCATCCTCATCTTGCCCATTTCACAACAAGCCACTTGCAATGCAGTCCACATGAAGCTATCATATATCGAATTAAAGATGAAGCTAGTGCAGAATCTACTCGTTTGTGAAGTGTTTTTATGTCCCTGATAGGCATTGACATATGAGTGACTTTGATGGATGATTGAGTTTAAATGAAGTTTAAGACTTTTTTTTTTAATTTTTTTTTTTTTTTTTTTTAATTTTAATCTGTAATACCTTGTTTTGGAGCCAGGAAGGAAGGAAGGATTTTCTGAAAAGGGTGTGTCCTCCCTTCCCCCACTCACCACCTTTTTAAATAGGGATATCAAGTAGTTTAGACAGCCTTCATAGCCTAACCCGGAAGTCTACATTCAAATTGGTATGAGGCAGCTTCTACAGTCTCTTCATGGCTAACTTTCAGAGGTAGCCTGAAGATTACTAAAACTAAACTAAAGTTTCCACAGAGGGTTTCTGAAGAAACAGAAATTGTGCGCCCATTTGTAAAATAGCTAGAAAAGAAAGTCAGGCAAAACTTGGCATGAGCTGGGAGCCCTGAGCACAGTAATAAGTACAGTTGTGGTCACAGGCTTTTGCAGAATAATAGAACACAGGCTGCTTCTACCAATCATCTTTAGATTCTCACTGGTGACTGGAAGATCACAGATAATAAAACATTAACATTTATGATCTGATGAAAGACAGTGCCCCAGAGCATAAAAAGTAGCCCTGCTCTGGCTTGATGATGAGAAGGATGGGTCTGCATTTATCTAGATCCAGCTATGCACACTGTACTAATACAGAATGCTGGCTGAGGTGAAAGATGCCACTGCTGAGTCTGGAGGTGCTGTGGGAGATTTCAGGCTCCCAACCTAGAGCTAGTAGAGACTGAAGGCATTGAACTGATTTCAGCAGGAACTTTCTACCCCAGTGTAGCCTGTAACTGCTCAGGTTACAGAGGAAGGTGTAACTTAATGAAGGCTTGTAAGGAAAGGATTTAAGAAACAATTCAGGAAAGCAAAACAAACAAAGAAAAAGTAGAGTTCTCCAAACCTATATCTGAAACAATTCCAATGGACAAAGGCACAGGTGTGTGAGATGACTCTGGAAAAGCAACTGGAAATTCCCTGTGGCCTCAGTATAAATTCCTTTTATTCAGATGTCAGCATTTAGTGTTTGCAGCTAAGGAGTGTCTTCCACTGGCTACTTGATGTGCTTCTGTTTCTTTGACAGGTTTTATACTGATGCTGAGAGAGCCCTGTCAGATGAAATGTAAACTGCATTTACCTTTAAGTGCCCCACACTAGCTTGTGATGCCTAATCTTTTTTGTTGATCCTACTAGCTGGTTTCTGGAGCCATTGATTTTCCTTGCTGTCAGTTTGTGGCCTTGACTGTTTAATGTTTATTTAGACTGGTATCCATAAATTGCTTCTGGTGCTAAGGGCGAGGAAGGCAGCAGGAGGTCAGGGGTCCATGTAAACCTGTCCATATATATAAATCACAGTTTTTGTTCTTCACTGTTGTTTGTGAATACTGTTTGCTGGGTGAATAAAAAGTTTTTCTACTAAAATATGGAGAAGCTATTACTAATTCCCTTCTGTCTGCGATTTTATTGCATTCTAGATTTTCAATTTTGTTGCAATCTAGATTTTCAATTTTCTGTTTCTTAAGGGTACCTCTTGTTATCTACTCAAACATGTAATATTTCTTTTTGTTAGACACAAAGAGGGAGAAGAATTGTTTGTTTGCTAGCACAGAACTGTACTTTTAAAGTAGGAAGGGGTGTGTATATTTTGCTGGTGAGTTTTCAGCATAGCAATGGGGGGAATTGTTACTTGCTACCTCTTCAATTTCAGTCTTTGTAGAGAACAGTAGGACGCAACAGTGGTGGACTTAAAAAGCAAATATCACCTCTCCTGGTGACAGCATCTGAAATTCTATTTAAAGAAGAACTATTAACTTCATTGGGCAAAAATTACATTTGTATTCCAGCAGTAGGACAGGTCTTCTTCTCTAGTAATATCACTGGCAAAGCCAGAAAAATGGAAAATGGTTAAGAAAAGGGGTCTGTAGTGTATACTAATAATTCAGGAACAATTCAAGGGGAAAAGCCCCACAGTTCATTTAACAGTGAGCTGTTAGAATGCTATAGCCTTAAATCAATGGAAACTATTTTGCAAAAACTAAGATTTTTTTCCTCTGCAGCAGTAAATATCACAGTCTGTACAAGGTGACAAGTGGTTCTCCTGAGGCTAGAAGGACTGTAATCAATAGAGGTGTAGCCTGGGCCACTATTCTGTCTGCTGGTGCAGAAATATTGTGCACAGATATGATGCTGAAAAGAAATCAAAATAAGAAAGGGAAGCTGCTCCAAAATAGGAAAAGAAGTATCTTACAGGCAATACTTTATTGACCAGAATATCAGATTCAGGTAGTTTTCCATTTGACCTCTGTCAGTTGAGATGGTCATTCATTATCCTAAACTTAAGCAAGTTCAGTTCATTTTAAAGGGACTTATAAAAGCAACCCTGACAGTTTAAGTACTTGGCTAATATTCCATTTTCATCTGTCCCTCTGTTTTTGCAAAGGTCAGTGTAGACTTTTATACATTTTGTAAAACCCATTAAACATGTATTACAAATCACTAGCACCCAGAAGAAAGTCTCAGTTGCAACCATGTTCAGGTTGCTATCTCACTATTTCTGAGGATTAATGGCCAGGACAATTTCTCTGGAGAAACTGTCCTTTAACAGAGCTTAAGATACCCTTAACTTACATGCAAGGTTCTAAGCACCTAAGACAAAAATCTGCACTGTTGTTTACATACCTTCATATATTAAAGCTTTGCATTTCATAGCATATATTTTATTGGTAGAAGATTATATGATTCTAGGAAATATAAAGTACTAGAGGAAGGGAAGTGCTTTCAGTAGTGTGCCTGTTTCTCTCCTGTACAGAAATGGATTGCAACTTTAAAAGCAGCACCATAGCAAGAAAGCAAAATGCATTAAGATATCAGAGAATACTCCTAAGACTCTCATGTGGGTCATCTAAAGAAATAAGTCAGTAACTTTGGAGTGGATAGGGAAGAATGATAAAAAACAAGCCATGAGTAATTCTCATGAAAAATTTGTTGGTTGGCATATTTACTATAGTGACAAAATCTAATGAACACTGCAACAATTTAATTTGTAACCAATCCACTGTAGCCAATATATCTTTATTCAAAACAATAAAGATGACCAAACTCTCAATGGATTGACTATTTCTAATAGTATTCAGTATAGCCAACATAAAGAATAACTAGTGTAATTTAATACAACATAATCAGTATGATTCAGTATATGAAATTAATTTGGCAACAATTACATTTATTGGCAAAATTTTTGCTTGATTGGGCCTATGCTCATAAATTGTTAGAAGCTGGATCTGGACAAAAAGCAAATTATTCAAATGGTCCAAATGTTCCGCAAGAATGAGCACAGTAAAAAGAACTGTTGGCATAGCCTATTTAACCTGCAAACTGGAAACAGAGTAAGACTACAGCCTTTCTTTGATAAGCAAGTATTGAATAGGTACATTTTCCTTCAGCCCAAATAAAGAAAGTAACTTCCCCCACTACAGATTTTTCTGATTTGACACAACCTATTTTTGTACAGCTGAGTTTAGCAATGCATAATACCTCATTAACATTTAAAAACTTGAAATATGTGTTCTTGAAGGTTTATTTTATGGTTTGTTTGTTTGTTTTTTTTGGTTTTTTTTTAATGTAAAATAGGAAAGAAGGTTGTTAAGCTTTATTTTTCTCTGGAAAAATAAGATAGAAACTGTTTTTCCTTCACATTTTTCCATTTGATGTCAAGAGATTACATTAGAGTTTTCCCTATTTTCACTCACAATTGATATTTAAATACCAGAAATGACAAGTTTTGAAGATGATAAGGAGTAATAATTCATTTACTTTTATAAATAACCAAGATAAGTTTAGTTAGGAGGAAACAAATGACCTAACAGAAGACTAAATCTTGGCAAGTTTGCTTACATTGACCAAACACTGCCAATTAAATTTCAACCAGCTGGTTGCTTCTAATCCTCTCCTGCTCAGTCTATTCGAATGATTTATAGGGGTTTGAGTTGGATATTTTTTTCATGCCACTTTCGTTCATCACTAACAACACCAACCAAAACACTTCTTGTGCGAATGAATCACAGATGAAATGTCAGAGGGCTTACTAGAATGGGGATGAGGACAAAAACACTTAGAAAAATGTGAAACTTTTATCACACATACATAACTCCAAGTCAGCAAGCCATAAGTAACAAAATTTAAGGTAGTAGCCAACTCACTACCCTGTTAACTAGATTGCTAAATATTAGCCAAACAACCCTTGTTTACTCCCACATTAGGACATTTGTTTTCTACTCAAAGTGTCAGAGAGGAAGAAGGTCAAGGAAGTGGACGATAAAGGGCTGGTTCTGCCATTCCAGTGTACATCCTGCAGGTCATTTACGCAGTCTTTCCTCTAGACCATTCAGAAGCTTCTTCCCAAATGCTTTTCCTGGTTTCTCATTCAGAAAGAGCTGAACTGTCTTACCCAAACAAGTATGCAGTTCTACTTTGGCGTGGCTCTTCTGCTTTGTTTGATTTACTTCTGAAGGCAAAATCCTTGCTATTAACTGCAGCCCAGTTCCAGATTCATATATAGTCCAGGAAAGCCCAAGAACTGACCAGAACATATAAGTGAAGAGCTTTTGCTTTTTTTTTTCATAGTGCGGATGGAGCAAGAACAAAGAAACAAAACGCAAGGAAAAATAAATAAACAAAACAAACAAAACAAAACATTCACACATCCAGTTTCTGTAATTACAGGGGAAGTTGATTTGTTACAGTCTGCATCAAGAGCTGACACAGGAAAGATGCATGTGTGGTCTTCTTGGAGGCAAATACACTTTTCCGTAAAGCTCTGCAAAAGGTGTAAGGTAACATGATTCCAGACTTATTACTTCTGACAGTTTTGGCATTTTAAATGCATGTAATTAAACACACAAAGAGTTGGATGAGAAAGTCTAACCCAATAAATAAAGCTCTGATATTTTACAGAATAAAATTGGAAAAAATGTGAAGGTGAGTACTTGTTAAAAATAAGGATCTGGCACTATAATCAAGTAATCTGATGCACTAAGTAATAGTGATCACAGTTATTTTTAATTTTGGCAAAGTATAAGGATCTAATTTGATGTTGTCACAGTCATGTCCCGTTGTTTTGGAAAGAAAGCAGTAGAAGGATTAATCTTTCCAAAACACCATTCATTTAAAGGATAAAAAATACAAAATTGGGATATGAAGACTGTAAACAAAAGGATCAGTTATCTCAGTCTTATTAGTTGCAGAAAATTTTATCTTCTTAAACTTTTTAAAAATAGATTTGGAAAACATTGAATAGAGAGAATTCTTATTAAGAATCATTCTGGATTTCCTTTTTTATTTCCAACAGTATATACAACCACAGGAATAATGTTTTATTTAAATACTTTTATGCAAGTTAAAAAAAAAAATCTAATTGTAGAATGTGCTTATGATGGGCTCCCTGCTGACCCTGGGTAATCTCCATATGAAGCGTTAATCTTCTCCACACTGCAATTGCTTCATAAACTGCCAGGTGTTATGGAGAATGGTATTACCCAGCGCTTTGTAAGTGCTCATAGAAGACAGCGAAAGTGTGGTATATGAGGGGAAGCAGATCCTTCATTATTTCCACAGGAATATCAGGACTTGCTAGAGAGCACGAGAGTAAAGAGAACATTTTTAAGTTCTTTCCTTGTGATCAGTATTACATTTTAGTGCTCTGAACTTTACATACATGATACAAAAGCTGGGTTATGCACAGCTTAATTAATTTGCCCAAGGCCTGAGAAGTTCATGGCATGAGAAGTTCTCTGCTGAGCACAGCCCCTATGTCCTAAACTGTAAATTATCATTCTTTGCACCACTGAAACTGTCAGGTCTTATGTACTCAGACACAAAGAACAAATCAGTCCTTAACCTTCTATTTGTTAAGCTAAACAGGTCAAACTTCTTGCTTGTACCATAGGGAGCATTTTACAGTTCTAATTTTTTGTTTCTAGAACCTCTCCAAATGTTCAACATCTTCTTCCAAATGTAGATACTTTCAATGGGCACTGTATTTCACTACTTGCATTCCAGGAGTGATTGCAAGAGCTCTATTCACCCATATAGGCTCTATTTTACTTGTTACATCCTGATTTGACACCTCAGACTCTCACAAGATACCTATGGCTACATTGTCATGCTAGGAATACACAGTCAAATTCCAAATTTTTTTAAATAATCACAGCTGCCTAGGATAAAACCTCACATGTAAGCAGCATTTCAAGGATGAACTTTCCAACCTGTACGAATTAGTTCTGACATAGATTCATTCTAATTAAATAAAAAAGGGAAAATAAAAAAATGAAGCATCACCAACAGCACATGTAAGCTCAATGAAAAGAATCAAGTGCCTCCCATGTTTATATATTTCATACGTGTTCTTAAAAAACAAGCCAAAATAAAAAAAGTGTTAACACAGGAAAAGCTACAGAATTCAAGCCATCAGAAGTTTTCTCATTACAGAAGCCTTTTTTTTTTTTTTTGGGGGGGGGGGGAGGGTTAAGGGGGAGGGAAAAGAAGCAGCCTATTATTTTGATTTTCTTGCATGTCTTTAGCTGTAGTAATCCTATTGAATTTGGTTATTGTTATCCACATGAATGTCACAAACTCACCCCTTATGAGTAAAGTACTACACATTAGTAAAAGAACATTGATGTAAAATTGACTTATCCTTGTTTTTGCCATTTAGATCTCAGAGCAGGCACTATCTCTTGCAGAAAGCAGACTCAAGGAATCTTGCTCTTTTATTAAACTAAAATAAAAATCACTGAATACACTTATTTGTGTACACAGAAAACAAAGAAACAAGAAAGCCATCCCATGTTTATATTCTTCCAAGAGTCTAATACTAGAGGTTACTGAATTTTACATTACGCTGGGAACACCTAGGGAAATAATTTAATATCCATCTAAATCTCCAAAGAGCTCATTATCATTAGTGTCTTGACAAAAGATACAAAATTAATAATAACGATGCTAGACATTTAAAATAATATATTATCATTATCTGTGATGTAATTGCTACTCAGAGTATTTCACAGACCATTGTTGAATTATAACTGTCAAATTTACCACGATTAATTTCAGTTTATTTGATTTGATGAAAAAAAAATGAGGCAGATGTCTATATGACTTGAACATAAAGGGCAGAGTCATTAGTAAAGTCCATTTTGGATAGAGAAAAAAAAAACAGTCTGGGATTTACTGAAAAACTCTAGCTAATGAATTATGCCAACAGACTCATGGAATCCTCTAATTATACTGATACAGACTTCATCAGCTAATACTTTTCACCTACGACAATCATCCTCTCCATATGTTAATCCCATAAGGGATGTTTTAACACTGTGAGTGAA
The DNA here is from genome assembly GCF_028554395.1 of Pezoporus wallicus. Classification (NCBI taxonomy): domain Eukaryota; kingdom Metazoa; phylum Chordata; class Aves; order Psittaciformes; family Psittacidae; genus Pezoporus; species Pezoporus wallicus. Next base: position 1,353,880 of record NW_026642992.1, on the reverse strand, counting down.
GATAATGTTTCCACAACTGCTCTGAATTCTCTGCCTTCTGCACTGATATTGGTATATAGCAGGGGAAGAAATAGTTTACTCACTATCAGGAACTGTGTTCATAAGATTTGTTTGTTCTCTAGTGGTCTGATCCAGAGCACATGGAAGACGAGTCAAGAGTCTTAATCACTTCCTTTACCATATCTGTATTATTCCTATAAATAAACAGACAAATAGGAAAGAAGAAATAGTACCAGACTCTTATTCACTATCCCTCTTCTCACTTAAGTGTGGTTAAGAAAGCATGGGCATACAAACAGTGGATCCTTGGTTCCACCTTTATTCATTTGAATATGATAACCAGTTAAGCGATTCAAAGACAGGTCTAACTGTTTCTGCTTAGGGCAGGTCTTCTGTAAGTCCTGTATTCTTGGTCATTTAATAGGCAAATTTCAGGGTAGATCGTAAGCCCTATATAATTAAAATAGTCACAACTAGCTTCTGTATGTGCCCTGGGGAATTTAATATTTTCCTACAACTGGATTATGTTTTCATACTTTTCTTAGGGAACCTTACTGAAGACATACAATTTATATAAAATTCCATGAGATTGTTGTAAAAAAGGGACATTCAGACAAAATTTAGTTTTCATTGCAGGAGTTAATATCTGCTGTAGAGCCTGAGGCAATAAATAACAAAGAAACCCATGTGAAACCTGGACCCCCTCATCCGATCTGTAAAACTGTCTCCAAAACTACAGCAGGTGCATTTGGCTTTGTGACCTGACACCCACTGCTTTCACCTTTAAAAAGAGACTTGAAAAATGTTACTTGTTCTCTTGTGGGTCTGCGTTCTCTGAAACCAACAGCCTATAGTTCTTTGATGCATATATTGAATGTAGGGGCTTGGATTTTTACAGTCATTTATTCAGGTATACATGGGTGTGTGAGTTTGGTTTTGCTATTAAACAGTTTATGTAGACAAGCACTTCTAAGCACCTTAGAGGCACTGCACCTGTACTTGCTGCACTTAAATGACGTTTTCACTCTTTAGAGGAAAGAACAATATTGTTCTAATGTGCACAGAACATATGCTAATCAGCTGTACTCTTCAGGCGCAAATGAGATAATGTGCTCATTGTTTAGACACTGAAATTGTTCATTACAAAATGACACAGTGTTTGCCAATTTTGTCTTCATTATAAATGTAAATATTAACTGGCGATATGCAAAAGAATACAAAAAGTCAACAGCAATTAATTGGCTTCTGCAGTAATTAGCAAGGCAAACACTTAGGAGCTGTTGTAATTGTCTGCATTAGGAATACACCTCCTGTACAGATCTAATTAGCAATTTAAATAGTTCAGAAATTATATGCCTCTTGCCTTTACACTCCCTGAAGTACTGTTCATTAATGGGAAAAAAAATTGCTAGTAAATGTCATTTGCATTGTTTCCTGTTAAGAGCTCTACATGAAAACCTCTGTGTTATTTGCCTCATACTGAAGAATATGGAACTGAGGCTTGTGGACCAATACAGCTGTAATTAGGCTATGATTCCTTTGTAAACAGCAGACACAAAAACTGACAGAAGCTTATTTTTCTCTGAGATACCTACTCTACAATTTAAGCTGTAAACAAAGAAAGCAGAGCTATACAAAAGCTGCAGCTACCAACTAAAAACCCATCCAAACTATGTCTAGAATTCATGCAGTTCTATTAATTGATGCTTCAGAAAAATATTTCCTTTGGGGATGGCAATCACATAAGGGCTGGATAGTACTTCCCATGAAACGGCATATATATCTAAGAATGATACAAAGACAAGAAAGTAGTTAGAGAGTCATGGTGAGCACCAGGAGGTCTGGGTTTGTTTAGCAAAAAAAACAGATCAAGAGGGTATTTGATTTAAATTTAGAAATATCTCACCAGGAGAAACAGGAGGAAATTAATGTGTAAATAAATAAAAGCTTTGATCTTAAAGAGACAGTTGACACTAAAGCAAGTGCATAACAGTGGGCTATATATATGTTTGGATGGAAAACCAGTACAACATTCCTCAATATCAAGAAGATTAAATTCCCAAATAACATTTAAATAAGATCAAAGTTCCTATCTCCTCTACAGCAGAGCTTGATCTGTTTACAAACATTTAAAACAGGGCACCGCCATGACCCAGGGATTACCTGGTAATTTTACATTCTCAAAAAAACTCACTGGCTCAGTACTGGTATACCTCAGGTAAATGCTGAAAAAAGGACCTGTGTTGAGAGTCACAAGAACAGTGAATTTAAGAGTGTGATTAACCTCAGGCAAGTGTATATAACAGGATAGCTATCATGCCTGGATGCAGCTACTGCTGCTACCATTAGCAATAGCTAAGCTGCACTACTTGCAACACAGATGCTGTGTTAAACAAAATGAGACATGGTATCACTCACACCAGTGAATGGTGCTAAGACTCTAACAGCGCCTACAAGGAATATAATAATCCTCAGATATCACACTCCATTTTTTGTTCTCTCCAAAGCCTGATTCTGGCAAACTCTGTGCCAAAGTCTGCATCTCTGTTCCTGTGAGAATATCTCAAAGCAGAAAAATGTCACACCACCACCACCCACAGCACCAACACTTCACTTTCTGCCTTGTACTTCAGGCACAAATGAGTGCTTGGAAGAGAAAAGAAGGGTTTTAGATTCTTTTCCCATAACCCAAACACCCATATCACTTTTAAAAGATCTTTGATTGGAGCATTTTCTTCCAAGATGCTATAATAGCCTAAGTGAAGCCTTGTTAAATATCTGATTATCAGTAAATGCTTCAGGCTGTGTATTCTCAAGCACTTAGGAGGTTTTGTTAGCTGTTTTTTTATTCTTCTCCTTACTGGTTCTTCAGAAGTCCTGATAAACATATCTTTGCACCACCTTTTCTTGAACAGTCCATTGATGATCATATTCTGAGCATTTTAGAAGTCTTTCTGAAGAAAATTTGGAATTACTCACAGGTAGTAGAACCAGGACATTCAGAATTTTATAATGCATTCTCTTTTTCATTTTCTTGCAATTTTCCATTCATTTCTTGTGCACTCAGGCAAGGTCTCTGCACAGTTTTAGCTTATGAGGGAGAGTGAGAGGAGGAAAAAAAAGGGAGTGAGACATAGCATTTGCATTTACATTTTGGCATATAAGAATTTCAGAAAAAACTGTATTTCTTCTGTAAGGGTAGAAATCTCAGCCAGCTTCTTATCCTCTAGGGAAACCATGTACTCAATTTTAACATAGAAGAGAGAAATTTTATAAACTATGCTCTAAAAAAAACCATATTCTTTCTTCAAGGCTGACTCTTACTGTCACTCACACTTAGCTGTTCAAAATTATCATTACCCTAAATGAAACTACAATAAGTATGTATATGTTTCCCACTAGTTCAACTCCTGCAATCGCATTTCTCTGATGAAGGTTTCTTTTTGATGTGAAATGTGGTAAATCACATTGCCCAATAGGCATCAAGGGACTTGTTCTCAACAGCTGTGCAAAATTTGGACATAGGAATTTCCTGTAGTATATTACATTCAAGTGTGTATGGAACTTGAAAAATTTTGAAATGCAAGGGAGATAAATAATGTTGATTTGGTACAAACCATATTTATTGTACTTGTTTCAGCTTTTTTTTTTTTTTTCTCCCTTCCTGAAATTACCTGCCATCAGGACTTAATAGACAGAATAAACCTTTAGCTTCTGAGAATCCTTACGATCAAAGGTAACTACTTCCACTTCAGTACTACCACTGAAAAAACTTGGTTATTACACACTTGCAGAGTCAAACTTACAAAGAAAACTGCTTATTTAAAAAAAAAAAAAACAACAAAAACACAACAGTTAAAACCAGGTATTAGTTACTGGCTGGGTTTAAACCACAATAGAGCCCTTTCTTATTTACCTGATCCTACCACCATGCTGCTATAAACACTGAAAGTAAAAATCATCAGATAAACAAAATAATTAACTCAGACTAGAAATAGTCATTAATTTTCATAGGATAACTTTAAAAAATTTTAAACTTTCAGAAATTCCGCTTTTACTCAGACTGTTTCCCTGACCTAGATGGCCACACTCAAAGCCCTCAGACATACCTATATTTCAGAAGGTAGGGGAAAGGGAAAGCAAGGGATAAGTCAGATGAGGAGTGCCTTCAGTCACAGATAGGGTGGAAGTAAGAGTTTCAGTTCAAGAGGTATGGGAAAGGACTTCTTGTTTCATACTTCCAGTACAGCGAAGTTGAGAGGTGGAGAGGAGTGCGATAGGCCTGGAGGTAGGATGCCCATAGGGAAGCACAGGATTCATGCTTAACTTGTGGAGCACCAAGAACTGGCACAGAGCTGCACAAAGAGTTCTGTAGTGGTCAACCTCTTCATGAATTGTCATAACTCTAGTTTTCTCAATTTTCTCTTCTAGAAAAGTTATACAATAAAAACCCTTACTGTAGTCAGACATCCCTTCTTTCAAGAAAGCCCGTTACAGACTCATGGAATACTAGCAGGTTGCTTCAGCATGCTTTATTTTTGACAAATTCATGCTGATTGCTACTCATGAATTTGTAATGCAGGGTTATCCTAAACATATTTTGTATTTGCCCATCATTCATAAACAGATTTGGAATAGGTTTGATAGTGGTGTTTTGGATTTTGTTGAGCTTGGGAGGAGGTTCCATGAAACATTAAGGTGTTTTGAATTGTATGTGGGGGTTTGTTTATTTGTTTGGTTTTTAATATGGGGTGCGGGTGGGGGTATTTTGGTAATCTTTCTTCTTTCTCCTTAAAAAAAATATTACTCTTTATCATTAAACAATATTGTGGACTGACTATACAATGATCATATGAAAACAATGCGATTAAGGAAGAACATGTTTCCATTAAGTTTATATCCTGAACTTTCAATGTAAATGGTCAAAAGAAAATAAAATTAAAAAGTGGTTTCTTGTGTCTCAACATGTTAGAAATTCTTACTAAAATAAATTCATGTCCATAGATAACAAAAGGTAAAAATCTCCCCCTTTCTCAACAATTAGTATGAACATTTTTCCACACAGCCTAATTTTAGTGCTCCACAATGGAATACCTGTTAATTTTTTAATCTTCCTCACAGAATGATGAGGAATAGAAACTTTCATTCAAAAAGATCTTTCAGGTTGCTGCACTCATGAATAGAAGTGTTAAGAGCATATTAAATGTTGTAAGAGTCTTGATAAACTTATCAGACTTCATAAAAACAGAGGTATATATTTATGGTTCTTTCTTCTAAAACCAAGTTTGGGTTGGAGCTATGCTTTACCAGCAGAGCTCAAATATCCAGCAATCTCATAAAAACAGTTGTTATGCATATTTAGTATGTACCTGGTCATTACAAACTTGAAAGATTGTGAGATCACAGCACTACTCTGCTTACAAGAGAGAGCATATGCTTTACAATATTAAGATCTGCCAACTGGTATCAAAAGGCAGATTTTGACAGACTTGAGCATAAAGTAGAGTTTAGATGTTCTTTAAACAATGTGATAAACAAACTACATTACCAATTATTTCCCATTTTCCTGACCTAGAAGCTAGTTACAAAACTCATCCTAAATATCTCAGTTCTTGAGAAGCATTTTTTCCTTGTATATTTACTTAGAATGCCAATGAAAAGCACAGTAACTTCTTGCTAAAAGTATTTAAATGTGTAGCATTCCCTAGCCCTTACCATGTCAGATTGAATGCACATATCTGAAATGGTGCTATTCACTTATCTTGACATCCCAACCAGTCATATAACTATCTATGGTAGCAACATAAAAATGAAATGGTAGGAACAACTTCAATACAAAATGAGGATGTCACATCATCCTTTACAATATCAAGAATAATTTTTAAGTGAAAAATTTCCATTAATATAATAGTGAATGCTAGTAGATTAGAGGGTGAGTTCATAACATGCTGGACAACTATAGCTCCACATCTTTAAGATTTGTAATCCTGAACAAGAAAAAAAGCAGTATTTATGAAGATGAAGACTTTTCCTCTCATTTAACTTGTAATTCAACAAGTAGTTCATTTATAAGAAGCATTAAACATGTTGCTTCTCCAAGGCTAAAACATAAAATCTTTGACTGTAAATATCTGATAAGAGAAAATGCCATTAACTAACTTGGGTAACCCAACTTACAATTTATTAAATTTTCTGTTTTTTTTTTAAGATCCTGTACTTCCAGACATCTCTGTGCTTATGGCATCCAACATTTGCTGTCTTTGTGTCTCAAAAACATTAAGTCCTGGTATTTTTCTATTTGTACAGCAACACCTGAAGAGAACTAGCTGGTTCCAATTTCTTTTAACGTCTGTGTGGAAACTGTGATATGAGGGAGTCAATTTTTTTTCACAAGCAAAATAAAATGATCTAGTAATAACTGCTGTATCTTAAGAAACAAGAATACTGAAGGACTCGGGAGAAACTCACAAGAGAAGGTATGAAGAACCAGATATGAGAAGAGTGTCTTTCTTGTGTCAGCAGTTAAGTTTTCAGGTTGCCAGCGAGTAAGAGAAAGAGGTTTACATGAAAAAAAGAAAGAAAGAAAGAAAGAAAAGGGGGAAAGGGGGAGGTCTGATTTAGATGGGTAGGCAGCCATAACTCCTGAAGAACAAGAAAGTGTGCCAGGGAATGGTGTTTTTTTACTTTGTCTGGAACATGCACTTTTTGTTATCTAAATTGAAAGTTATTACTCTTGGAAGACTGTAAGGTGTGCTTTTTTTATATGTGAACCGGTGACTTACAAGGCATGGCTTTGAAAATCAGACTGTAGACGTGAAATAGCAAGGATATTGCAGAATATATTATGCAATATATTATTAGGGAGTTAGATACCTTCACTGGTCTTATAATATCAGAAAATGCAGCCATGAAGTGGATTAACATACAAATTTCATCTGAATGCAGAGGGTTAAGAACAAAGTATTCCAAAAAAGGGACACAAAAGGGCTAATCTTGTAACGTCCCTTAAATGAATTTTCTTTTCTCTCTCAGAACTCAGCTGTAAATACTGAGGTTACAAACATGCTTACATCTTCCCAAAAATGAATAAATTTGTTTCATGAAAGTACAGTTGTATTCACAAGGATTAATTGTGTCACAACTTACCTAGCTAGACACAGGACAGGCAACCATCATAGCCCATTAAAACCTTTGCTGGGAACCACAATTTTTTTTATATCTGTTAATAAACCTCTCTAATGTATCTTAAAAGTAATTATCAGGAGATTGTGATTTGGGCTTCTGTTTTTTTTCTTGCACACCATGCAGCAGCAGTTCCTTGCCAATTAAAGCTGAGATTGGTCTTTTTTGTATTTTATACCTTGCTTGACGTGAAAGCACTGTCATTTTTCAAGCCCGCATATTGTTTTTATTTGATTTGTTTATTTAACCTTTTTTGTTCTTTTCAGATAGAAATTTTAAACACAATTCTGTCCTGAACTGAAAGAGGAATTGAACCTGAGATGACCTTTTCATATAAACTGGAACGTAAGGACATTTTAAAAGGATAATGAGAAATTTCTGAATTATTGCAGTATTTATTTTCTTTAAAAAGAATATCTTAAACAGTAATTTGCTTTCCACACTCTATGCATTAATTTTTTTCAAGACAAAAGCATAAGACATGTCCTAAGTCTTCATATCTTATGTCAACTTGATGGGAAAACAAAAAAAAGTATACAGCCCTTCATTTCAAAATACAGGTGCAATACGCATCTTTCCTTGGGCAATTTTCTACAGGAAAAGAAAAAGCTACTTTAGACTTTGAGCTTCACTCTCTTTTATTCTTCTTTCTCCGTTTATTTATACTTTTACCAGGGAAAGTGCTCAAAATTGCTTTTGGAAAGATTGTCTTGATTATAGCTTCTTTTCACTTCTACAGTCATTTTACCAAAGCCTAGGAACTCATTGCAATTTTCATTAGGGCCAGCTGGAAGCTTTCCACGAACTCCACTAACCACTGGATGGGGCTCTCTGTTTTCCCAATGAAAGTAAACGGCTTTTGCTCAGAAGCTCAACATCCACTGCTTCTCGTCAAAAATATATACTCCCTCAACCATACCTGGCACTGTTCAAGGTCAGGTTGGATGGTGTTGACGCAGGAGTCACGGACAAAACAGAGACCATCAATGTGATCAAGCGACTGCCAAATTTATTACAAAGCCTTAACTCCTTATATACTATTTCTTACATGCATTTACAGTGATTTGGCGTATTATGATTGGATACATGTCTTGAAGACCCTTAGTGACTAACATATAATTGGTTAAGCACAGGTATCACAGTATCACAGTATGCTAGAGATTGGAAGGGACCTCAAAAGATCATCTAGTCCAATCCCCCTGCCGGAGCAGGAACACCTAGATAATGTTACACAGGAATGTGTCCAGGCGGGTTTTGAATGTCTCCAGGGAAGGAGACTCCACAACCTCCCTGGGCAGCCTGTTCCAGTGTTCCGTCACCCTCACTGAGAAGAAGTTTCTTCTCAAGTTTAAGTGGAACCTCTTGTGTCCCAGTTTGTACCCGTTACCCCTTGTCCTATCATTGTTTGCCACTGAGTAGAGCCTGGCTCCATCCTCGTGACACTCCCCCTTTATATGTTTATATACACTAATAAGGTCATCCCTCAGTCTCCTCTTCTCTAAACTATAGAGACCCAGCTCCCTCAGTCTTTCCTCATAAGGGAGATGCTCTACTCCCTTAATCATCTTTGTTGCCCTGCGCTGGACTCTCTCCAGCAGCTCCCTGTCCTTCTTGAACTGAGGGGCCCAGAACTGGACACAATATTCCAGATGCGGCCTCACCAGGGCAGAGTAGAGGGGAAGGAGGACCTCTCTCGACCTACTAACCACCCCCCTGCTAATACACCCCAGGATGCCATTGGCCTTCTTAGCCACAAGGGCACAGTGTTGGCTCACGGTCATCCTGTCGTCCACTAGGACCCCCAGGTCCCTCTCCCCTAAATTGCTCTCTAACAGGTCATTCCCCAACCTATACTGGAACCTGGGGTTGTTCCTGCCCAGATGCAGGACTCTACACTTTCCCTTGTTATATTTCATCAAGTTATTCCCTGCCCAACTCTCCAGCCTGTCCAGGTCTTGCTGGATGGCAGCACAGCCTTCTGGCGTGTCAGCCACTCCTCCCAGCTTAGTGTCATCAGCAAACTTGCTGATAGTACACTCAATTCCCTCATCTAAATCATTGATGAATATATTAAATAATGCCGGTCCCAGTACTGACCCTTGAGGCACTCCACTAGTTACAGGCCTCCAACTAGACTCCGCCCCATAGACTACAACTCTCTGGCTTCTCTTCTTCAGCCAGTTCACAGTCCACCTCACTACCTGATCATCCAGACCACACTGACTCAATTTAGCTGTGAGGATGCTGTGGGAGACTGTGTCAAATGCTTTGCTGAAGTCAAGGTAGACCACATCCACCGCTCTGCCATCATCCATCCACCGTGTTATTTCCTCATAAAAGGCTGAGATTGGTCAAGCATGATTTCCCCTTGGTGAAGCCATGTTGACTGCCCCTCATAACCCTCTTATCCTTGATATGCCTTAAGGTGGCACCAAGGATAAGGTGTTCCATCACTTTCCCAGGGATGGAGGTGAGGCTGACCGATCTATAGTTACCCGGGTCCTCCTTCTTGCCCTTTTTGAAGACTGGAGTGACATTTGCTTTCCTCCAGTCCTCAGGCATCTCTCCCGTTTCCCAAGACTTGGTAAAGATGATGGAGAGTGGTCTAGCAATGACTTCCGCCAGTTCCCTCAGCACCCACGGGTGCATCCCATCTGGACCCATGGATTGATGGATGTCCAGATTGCTCAACTGGTCTCTAACCCATTCCTCATCGACTAAGGCAAACCGCTCCGTCGACCTGACTTCATCTGAGGTCTCAGGGGTACAGGGCTCTTCAGGACTGCCTGCAGCAGAGTAGACAGAGACAAAGAAGGCATTCAGTAACTCTGCCATCTCTGTATCTTCTGTCACCAGGGCACCCATCCTGTTCATCAGTGGGCCTACATTGCCTCTGGTGTTAGTTTTGTCTGCCATGTATTTGAAAAAGCTCTTTTTGCTGTCCTTGACCCTTCTCGCCAGTTTTAATTCTAAGGAGGCCACCGGGAGCTGAATTGGAGGTCAGACTTTTTTTTTTGATTTTTTTTTTTTCAAAAGTCGCTCACCCTGCTTTGCACAGCTACAAATGCTAGCCTGCTCGGCAGCAGCTATAAAAGCCTGCCTGCTCGGCAGCAGCTACAGCTGCCTGCCTGCTTCAGCAGCAACCATTAAATACCTGCCGGCAGCCGCACTTTTGCATTAACCCTTTCTTGTCCGAAATGTTAAACTGCTACCTGTTAAAAACTTTTACATGAACCCAACAACAAAAATACACAGAACACCATCTGCCCTCAACACACACACACACACACACACACACACACACACACACACACACGTATGGGATCCCACAAGCACATGCCACACAACTACAATATTTGAAGCACAAAATCCAGACAACCATTACTCCCACTACAGTCCCACGTACAGAACGGGGCACAAAGACCCTGTGGAGACTAACAGGAAACCAGCTCCAAGAAGCATCATTGCAGTGTGAGGTGGCAGGCTCATCCTTAGCAGGCGTCCCCACAGAGGCTCTGCCTCCCCCACATCGTATGAGGCTTGGGCTTTTATACTGATCAAAACGTACACTCATTCCGACACAGGTGGCCAGCTCATGTTGGAAGAAGTGGCCAGCAATATCTATAAAGGTTTCCAAAGGCCGACAGAAACGTGGACATACTTATATTTACCAACTTCTAGTACATGAGTATCACAGAGAGACTGTATCAAATGAGTTGTATATGGGCTCCCAAGTCCACGGTCCGTCACAGTATGCCCAATACCCCTGATAACAGCATAAAAGAGACCTTCCCACCACCAGAAAATCACACAATACGTCTGTATTCCGCGCTGGTCTCGCTTCCCTGGAGGTTCGGGGAAGGGGGGCATGGGGGTGGGGTTTTTTGGGTTTTGAGTTCTTGTTTGTTTGTTTGTTTACTTTAACGTAAAAAAGATTGCTCCCTTCACTTTAAGAGGACTGAAAACATCCATAAAACGGATGTCCTGAGCTCAAATTTCAATTCATTCAATCACTGGAAAGGGGGGTATCCTGGGGTGATGCTGACTCTTTCCAGGGTTTCACCCATCTAGCTGGCACCCACTGCAAACCGGAATCTGTAATTACACACATATAATCTCAACCAGTTAGTTTTACTTCTGCAGAACCTTTCCAAATGCCACTTTCCAAATCCTTGTGCTGGACCACAATACCCGGAGTTTTAGTCATATAACCTGAACCTAATCCCTGACCGGATATTATAGCAGGGGAGTCATTAAAGTCTCCTGTCAATTGCAAAAAAAATCATAATATATACATCTTGAGTATAAGAGGATTTTAACCCATATGTGGTCACCACTTGTCAGGCCTCCTTAACTATTTTGAGATCAAAAGCTTCCCACTCTTTACCCCCTGCTGTGTAGTAAACACAGGATGCAGAGAGGCCCATTGCAGAAAATTCACCTGTAATAATCACATCTTTGATTAATCCGTGCCAACAGTGCGCAGGATTTGTGCCCCCCGATACCTCTCCCACCCCCTCCCCCGGTTTGCCTTCTTTAAGAAAGGAGTTTTGCAGAGGATAAGGTGGAGGCACCGATGGAGATGTCTCAATCCGAGTCTAGAGGGCTTCAAGCTTTTTCATCGATTGTTGCAGCTGAGCATCTCCAAGGCCAGTGAGTAGTTGCTGATGAGCTGAGTAGACCGACCTGGGAGATGACGAGTCAGAGTCTGGAAGCAGAGGATATAAATCTGGCTCGGATTCAGTGGACTGGGAGTCTGATACTGGGTTGAACTCAGGGTCTCCGTTGTTCGCAGCTATGTCTTTCTTGTCAGGTGTCTCGTTAGGTACATGGCCATCTGCGGACCTGGCCCTTGCTTTCATCTGCTCGGGGCATTGATTCTTTCAGCGCCGTTCCAGGTACCACAGGAGGTGCAAAAGTCATAGCCGCAGCACTATGATGGGGGTTAGGGGAGACAGCCCCTTCTGGAGCTGTGGCGGCAAATACAGAAGCTACCATCACCCTTTCCAATTTCGTCTCTTTCAAAGTCTCAAACACCAATCTCCAAAGCGTAGAGTGTTTCGGTGCACCTTTGGTCCCTTTACTAACCTCGCGATCACGGGACCACTTTAACAGCCTCTGTAAGGCGGCACTATCATATTGCAGTCCTCTCTTAGAGAGAATGTGTTGGAAGAGCTTCACCACCGCCTGTTCCTCTTTGGATAGCAAGTGCCCCACCCCATCTCCTCCCCAGCTGCTTACCTGATCAGGGCGAGATTCCCAAAGTTTTGCAGACGTCTGACTTCCCAGCACCGGGGCAGTGCTGAATTTCAGCCGGCTCCCCGCCCCCTCCTTTTCGTCGGACCTTCAAACTCGTCTTCATCGAGTTACCGATCGGAGGGTCCCTGTTCGGGCGCCACTTGTTGACACGGGAGTCTCGGACAACACAGAGACGATCAATGTGATCAAGCGATTGCCAAATGTATTACAAAGCCTTAGCTCCTTATATACTATTTCTTACATGCACTTACAGTGATTTGGCATATTATGATTGGATACATGTCTTGAAGACCCTTAGTGACTAACATATAATTGGTTAAGCACAGGTGTGAGAACTTGACCTCGAAAGCTTGCCAACAGTCCACAGTTCTCATTAACTCAGTGAATTCCAGCTTCTTCTTATCTTGCTTGCTTAAGCTTCTTTGGGCCTCTCATGGCCTTGCTGTATCTTTCAGGATTATTCAGAGTTTATGTACTGATTATGCATTCTCCCATGAGAACACTGTCTCCACAGGATGGGGTTTTGAGCTACCTGGTCTAGTGCAGGGTGTCTCTGCCCATGGAAGGTGGGTTGGAACTAGATCATCTTTAAGGTCTCTTCCAACACTAACCATTCTATGACTGTATGATTCTATGATCACTGGATCCTGCAAATCCTTAGTGTTCCTGCCAGTATTCCTTGATGTCCAAAATTTGTAGCTAATTCACCATTTCAGTTAACAATTTTCAAACTATAATTAAAACATTCTTTTTTGGAAGAAATGTGCTTTCCTGTGAAAACTCCCCTTCTGCTCTGCTTCCTCCTGTCTCACCTTTCCCAAAGAAGAAAAAATACAGTTTTCTTAGAAATGCTCATTAGAAGGAAAGCCACTGCAAGACATTTCTACTTAAAAAAAAATGAAAAGGAAAACACTGAAGCAAAAAACCAAAAATGTTTTCAGAGCTCATTAAGCACTTTTTTTCACTCTTCTTAGATGGCAGGTCCATTGCTGCAGGAGTCCATTTAACTCCTGTTACTTTTATGTCTCCAGGTTATAAGAGCTGATATCCTGAACTACACGCTGAGAAGTATTCTGTCTGAAAGTAACCATCACAGCAAGAGCTTCGTGATCAGAATCAAGTTACTCACAAATCTGACTGTTTTCCATGGTTTCTTGAAAAATAAGATATCAGGCACATTGCTGTGTAGTGGGTTCCATTGTTAACTTCTGTACTCTTCATCTCCAGGAAGAAGATAAATATTGCGTGTCCTGCTAAAATGTGGCTGTGACTGCAGAGATTGAAGATCATCCCTCATCTTGCAATTTGAGGATTACAACTCTAGGCTGTAATTAGTGATAGGTCATGATGGCTCTAAAGCAACAGCCATTTAATATATGCAAGAGAAATTATGTAGACATTTTAAAAAATCACCCGGCCTGTAAAAAACTATACCCTTAAGGGGCTGGTATTTTGTATTACATGTCAACCATTGAAAAGACATAGACAAAGAACATAAACATTAATAAAGCTCTAGCTTTCTTTTCTGGAATCTAATGTTGTCTGGTTATTTATCCCACATTATGTAGTGGATTAGAATATATACTTGAGTTATAGTTGCAAGGCTAAAGGATTTGATAGTAGCTATACCTCATTATTTTTCCTTTAGATAGCTGTGAAATTTTAATTATAAATAGCTTATTATATCAAATAAGCTATTTGATTTATTAGTCTATGGCATTATTACCATAACTGACAAAACAAAGTAAGCTGAGGTTTGATCACATCTGGAATTATACGCAGGAATTCAGCTAGCTTAGGACAGGGAAGTGTTCAGAAGAAACAAAAAATGAATGGTGGAAATGTTTTAAGTAAAACAAGCCATTTTACTTAATAAAATGAATCTATCCCCTTCCAGTACTTTATTACTCCTACACAATGAAAAGGTTTTCATTTCAAATGACATTGCTATTTGGTAAATCAGAATGATAAGGAAAACATATGTATAAGGATGATGACTCGTCTCTTGGTGGTTCAACACCTAAACAACTGCAAACAAATGAAAAAAATACAGCTTGTTGAACAAGTTAATCCATCAGGATAATACAGTTAGGAAAATGTGAATGGCACCTCCTGTTGTAAAAGAAAAAAAAAGAAGAATCAAGTTCAATTTAATAACGAAAGGTTAGGTTTCTCTCAAAACTTTAAGAAATCTGGCCTGATAAAATCCTATGGACTGCAGGTTTATCTTTTAAAGGAAATTCAAGAGAAATTGTCATAACACTTCTTTTTCGTTTTCCTTACTTTTTTATTCTTGCTTCCTACAGCATAATCTTTCCAAAAGACATCACAGCACCTACACATATTCTAGTTTGGGTTTTTTTTTCAAAAATTTTCATTAATAGCTACATCTAGGACTCACAAATATCTCTGTTTTGCTTGGTTTCTTTATCTAAATGTTTTAGAAATTTAAAACAACAACACAGGGATACAAATCTGAAGGCTGGCACACTGATGACCTATTTCAAGAAGGTGAAGATTTATTTTCTGCTTAGAAAATACCCATAGAAAGAATGTAGTCAGAAAACCAAGCATTATTCTCATACTAAATCCAAGCCACAATACAATAACACCTCCTATTAAAAAAATAGCTCTACCCCAACCAAAACAAAGACAAAAGTATAAGACTAAGGGACTGAAATTCTCAGATTAGGAAGGGAATACAGTCTATTAAAAAAAAAAAAAAAAAACAAAAAACAAAAACCCACAACAAAATTTTTCTAAGCCTTTTTATACTCTGCTCAATGCAAAGAACGTTAATAGCTGAAATTTAAATCCATATATATTTCTCACAGTACAGCAAAATAGCTACTACGTCAGAAACATCAGGATGACATCTACTCTGTAATTTCATAAATACATCTTTTTAAATTCAGTAACAGAAGGGAGATTATAGGTCTCCCAAAGATAGGCTTAAGTTAGGCTACAGCCGTAATGAAATAACCTGAAAGTATCGTTTGTAATAATGAAATTCTTACAAAATTAAATTTAATCCAGATCCTTCAATAGTTCTGATGAATTTAAGTAATTTTTTTTTGTGCTAATATCTTTTACATAATGAGCTTCTTGTGGTATTATTATGCCTCTCTCTACCTGATTCCTTCCAGTGGATGTGCTAAAATAGAACATGAAGTACCCTTCTCTCAGAGAGACTCTGAAAAAGCTGAAACTATGAAAAACTTGAAATCCTTTTTTAAAAAAAAACTTTTTTTCTGAGAAACTGACTGTCATTTTCTGCTACTGTTTCTTTTGATTTCTGGAAGGAAAGGGAGATGACTCAAGTAGTACAGATGGTCCAGTTTTAGTGTGTTTCTGGCTGACAAAAATTTCTTTGGTCAGAGTCTGAGTTTTACAAACGTTTTGAAATTAGCCTTCATTTTACCTACAGGGAACCACCTTGGATAAATTAGCCTCATTCATACTGACAACTGTTTTAGTAAGCTATTATTGTGTGATTACATGGTATATGTGGAGGAGGTGAAAATGTTTAAATTAATCTATTTGGAAAGAGAATAAATTTTTGGTGGTTTTAATAAACTGATCATGAAAGTATCAATCAAGTAAGTTGGAGCTGCTGCATTCAAATATACCACACAGTGATGAATTGAAAGGAAGACATCTGTATTTTAGGAATCAGAAAGCTATCAGGAGTCATTATCCCTGACGAAAACACATTCTACAGAGGAGTATGGAGCTAAACCAATTACCCCTCAAGTACCTCTGCAGAGGTCCTGGGCATTTTTAAATATATTTTTCTTTGAAGATGAGGAAAAATAATTCTCAAGTTTAGTTCAGCTGATTTTCCTTTTTTCCTTTATGTATTTATTTTATATATTTCCAAGCATGGGATATGACAGAAGCAATTTACGATATCTCTTAGCTGTCTTGTGGATTAATCAGGAAGGAGAAAATCTGCTGCCTGACTGCTTTAAGACCAGAGACCCCAGGTTTCAAATTTTGAGGTTTTCAAATTCCTGAAAGAGAAATCCAGGTTTAAAAATTCCTGAAAGAGAGATCCTGAAACTTTACCTTATTTGATTCTAAGCAAATCACAGTCACAATTTTCCTTCAGTGGTAAATTCCTGATCAAGTTTCCCAGTTACTGAACACTGAATATATCATATAAAATGGCAGATAGAGTGTTCTCTCTGCTATGTAATAGGTATAGTTCTATTGTGCCTCTATCTGCTTATGACAACCAGAGCAGACATTAATATTTAATTCGTACATGAACTTTTTAAATTCATTTATTCTTTTAGATGCTCAGAAAAGCAGTGCATAAAATGTAGAAGAAAAAGATTCAAAAGAAAATCGAAGGGACTTAGTATGTCTCATTTTAAAACATGATGATGAATATACATCACATTAACACTGGAGATATTTTTATCTGTATTCCATCTCTGTCCAGTGGCCAGGAATTGAAAGCTGCTTTTACATTAAGAGGTGATAGTAAAAAAGAGAAGCAGCAGTCCAAAATTCGAGGGTCGGATTATGTAAAGATCTCTGTGTTAAGAAATCTGAATCCTTCCTGCAGAAAAGGTTCTACAGAAAAGGGCTGCCCTAACTGAGAGGAGTGAGAGGTAAGTAGATCCCTATGTGAAGAAAAAAGGGAAAGAAAAAAGCCCATTTGCTGCTCTAGAGCTATGTGGCAACTGAAATAAATATGTAGCACACAGATTTCATAAACAGGAATTCTGAAACAGCAAGGACTGGATTTTCATTGCTTAAACACAAGATTGTATCTAAGGTGACTAATTTCTAAGCATAGTGTCCTTATACAATTTCACTACTAAGATAAGGATTGTGACAGGACACGTTAGTTTACCAAAGACCAGACTGATGGTAGCATTAACTTTTTTTTTTTTTCACAGTGCTCTGCTGATTATTAAGAGAACGGACTCCCATTTCAGGTGTGTTAATTAAACAGAATGAATCCAGACCATGTTGCGTAGTTTGGAAAGTACAAAAAAAAAAAAAAAATCTTAACAAAGCAAACAAGCTATCAAATGCATTTCTTTGTCTCAGTTTCCTCACAGGGTTTGTGCTTCTTTCAGTCTTATATACAAACTTTCTGAAGCTCCTTGATCCTTTCTGGTCTTCTTCCCTCCCTTAAGCACATGACTCCTCAAATACAGAATAACTTCTCTGACTCGTAGTCTGGATTTCACATGTTTCCCATCTGCCTTTCTGAAATGACTGATGGAAATAATTCCTTATGAATCCCTTCCACCTGAAGTATCTCTTCAAATAAGATTATCAAAATGCTCAATGATCTGGTACTTATCTATGGTATTATCTGACAGCTATTGTCTATTTCTGTAATTGGTAGACTAATTGTGCTTTTCTACAATCTACCTTGTATAGGACAGTTTCCAGTAGAAAAAAAGATCATCAAAGACTAATGAATTATCCAATAATCTTGGGGTTCACAATTATGAGGATTATCCTCTGAGACAAAAGGTAACAGAGGATGCAGGCCATTGTCATTAGTGAAGCTAAATTCACAGACTGTTGAACTAAATGTGCATAATCTCCAACTGGAATTATATATGGGTCAGATTGCCTTTATAATCCTGTTTCAGAAAGACCAGTTACCATGATCATTTTAGGATTAATTTTGGAGTGTGAAGAAGTCAGATATAAGATAAAAATGTTAATGTCAAATACACATTTTTCAATGAACTGAAAACTAGGTTCAGTCATCCAAAATCAAGAGGAGCTACCCCACTACATGACTGAGCTGACTTCTGGTAGCTTGAAATACCACTTTCTCAAAATCACTATATTCTGCTCAAGTGAGAATTTATTTTGTGCTTTTGTGTATGTCATGTTCCTATTCAGTCTGAATGCATTGCAAGTGTTTAAAAAGAAAAAGAGTTCATTGTGGACTAAAGAGAGGGATTTTTCTGAATAACCAAAGCTATGAACTCTACAAAAAAAAATGTATCAACCTTTTTCAGAATGGTGATCTAATTTTCAAAATATCAGAAGACCTTCATGTTTTCATATGCAGAAACAACGATCCTCTGCCAGCAACAAAAGTAGAATATTTTTGATGATACAAACTTGGCTACTGCTATTAAATATGATGAAACAAATAATCTGTTAACAGCACTTTTCCATAAGAGACTGAAACTGAATCATTCCACTGACCTCACTGGGAACAACATCATATTCTTAGGACACAGTACCTACTGGAAAAAGCAGATTCCAGTAGGAATTACTGCAAGGTAGAACTGTTTACAATCTAACTCTTGCATCTCCTGAGTCTTGTTTTCACTAAAGAGTTGATGGCAATATTATTAATTCCTTTCCTCAAAGACGCAGATGGGAAATAGTTCACACAGGAAAGGAAATCTTTACGAAGTTTTGGCATAGTTATTAATTTGAATAAAAGATGAGGAACGCATATGATATAAAAGCACTTTGTACAGTTTTTACCAATTATCATGGGGATCAGTTGTAATTGTAAGTGTGACACACACACACACACAAAATTTTTATTTGAATTAAGATAAAGCATCTTAATAAATGAAGGCAAAGATGTTGGTGTACTACGTATTTGCCTGGTAAATCTCCTGCTTATTAAATTCCATATGTTGGTCCTTGAAGTCACTGAAAAATCCTTTGTTCATAGGATCACATTGCATAAAAATGCTGCTGTAGTGGAGGACATATTTGTGTATGCCTTCCCAAAATGTGTTGGGATTTTGGATCTTATTGTAGATCACATTTATTTTCTAAATTAATTTTAAACTTCTGAATGACAGTGTTCTGAATAGTTAATTTAATAAATAAATAAATAAATAGAAAGTTATAACCTTGTACCCTGACTGAAGGCTTTTTCACTTCTCATGAAATTTTGCCTTTTGGCATACTACTTTACAATCACGTGACTCGGGTTTCAGATGGAATTACTTGTATACATTCATTTAATTTTTCTGTTTATTTTCCATCTATCTTGAAAATTTGAATTTTAAAGTTATCTTCTTGAAGTCCTTGACATACAATCTTTAATAACATAAGTATGGAGGTTACAAGGACATTCCAGTTCTGTAGTGGTTTATAATATATTTTTACAGAAGGGTTAATAAGATCATTAAAGTGCAAATAAATATATGCTTGGAACCCATCAATGGACCAGCTACAGAAAAGAAGCTTGAAGAACTCTGAAGAACATGGGTTACTATTTTAATTCTCTTTACGTTCCACCTAAATGTATCTTCTCATCTTGATTAGGGCAAATGAACAAAACACTGCACTTCCTAAGCACATCACACACACTGTTAAGCCATAAGTGTGATGATAAGGTAAAAAGGTGTTACTAGTAACGTATATTAGTAAGTCAGTTTTAAGTCTCAAGATACTAGCCTGTTCCAAGCAACCAGTGAGATTTCCCAGATACTGTCCTCTCTCCTCCTTTTTCACAAAGAAGTGTTTGTCCTCTCCTCTCCTCTGCCCATACAAAGAAGGGAGTGATGACTCCACTCAGTTTTAGAAACCTGCAGTAGCTCTGAATTAGGTTAATTGAGTTAGCCCATGCTGACAGATGTGTTCCATATGGGCAGCCAGCTAAAACTCAATCGGGTTTGTGAAAAATGTAGACAAACTGCCAACTAATTGATTGAAATATTCATCAAGGGATATGATTTAGAAGAAATAGGCTTAAGGAAGGTTCTGATTGAATTTGCTTTGGCCTTTTCATTCAGAATTCCCTGGAGGTGGCATTCCTGGTGATGAATGACATCTGTGTTAAAAGCAAAATAAGAAGGCTGTATTTCTGGTCAGATGTTCTCAGTTCTCTGCATGGGGATTAGGTGAACGTGGTTACAGAAGGAATTCTGGGCAGCCTAGACAATCTACGAAGTGTTTATCAATCTATAGTCAAATATATTTGTAATTTGTTTTGTTGTTGTCTAATATTTTTACAAGAACATACTCCTATAATAGTAATATTATAATGGGCAGAAGAGCGTCATGATAGGTGGCTGGTTGTGTTCTCATTGAATTGTTTAGAAAAGCCAAGAAGTATATACTGTATTAGCAGTCTGACAGGGCACTAATGGAAGGGACAGGAAAAAACCAAAAAGTTATTAATTAACTAAATAAAATTAAATATAAATAAATAAGAAGAATTCTCACAGATGCTTTTCCTGCTTTTTGAATATTTAACAGACTAGAAACACCTCTAGTTTTGTAGGATATTTGACTGAGGAGAGTGGATCCCTGCCTCTGTGCAGGGCTCAGCCACTCAGGACTAGTAAAATTAAGGCCTGATTCATTTGTTCAGCACATTGCCCCTCGACCAAAAATAAAATTATTAAAAGAAGAATTTATCGAAAATTCCTGCGAAGGTTCCCCTCAAAATTACCTCCCTTCCGATCGTGGCCTTCAACTGTGAGCCTTCACAGTCTCCGAAATGTTGCTTAGAGCAGAGGTCGTGCAGTGCTGCCTCTTGTTATTGCTAGTGTATGATCAGATCAGCCATGGCTTTTTCCAGTTACGTTTCAAAAATGTCAAAGGATGGAGATTCTTCAACTTTGGAATTGGTTACTAACCAAACAAAAATTTGATTATTCTCAACTTTTTGGGTAACCGGTTCCAGGGTTGCTTCACACTCCATGTGAAAACACCTGTCCTAATATTGAATTTCAGGAGTACCATCTTTCTGGACTATACAGCTTCTAGTAAACAATTGACTGAACAAAAAGTCCACCAGGAGAACTTACAACAAAACTAGATGATTATAGAGATCTGATCCTACTCTTCACACTCACCAAATATAAAATTGTACTTACATGGCACTTCATTATTACTACTTTGAAGCAAATTCTGATTCTTTTATTCAACAAGGTGATTATTTTCAAGTAATATATGTGATAAACTCAGGTTTGCTGGGATGCAAATTTAAATTTACTGGGAAGTAAATTGCTTGGATATGTGAATGGGTCTGAGGCATTCTGTGGATAACATAAATAATATCAGCTTTCTGTCTTTTTTTCTTTCTATATGCTTTTGGTAATGGGCTCTCTAATAAAGAGAAGCTGCTTCTTAAAAATTTGCTTTATCCTTTCTATGAGGAATTTAACACACCAAGAACCAGCCAAGTTATGGTATGTGGTATTTCTGTAACACTGAAGAAAGTGTTAAAAACCTAAGCTCAAAAAAAAAAAAAAGTAAAAAGATTTAGCAACAAATATTTTAACAAGTTCTTTTAATTAACCTCCTTTTAGGAGATTAAAGTAAAAGATTTCTATTTGAGTCATCTTTTTTTGAAATAACAGAAGGAAAAGCTGTCTGTGGGCTCCACTTTTACTTCAGCTAAAAGCAATAATTGCCACTATTGGACTTGAATGAAATTGATGTGCCCTTTAAACTGCTGAGATAAAATGTGTCTACAGCCACCAGCACTCAGGCTTGTAGTGTTGCTAGCCATGCACAAACATCCAATATCTGTCTCTTGCTCATTGTGAACTATAGTAAGGTTTATTCAAAGAGATATCTATGGATGAATAATATGCAGCTTTCAGCTTAGGAGTGCTAGAATCTTAAGTGTTTCCCTTCGATTCATGGACTCCATGAGTCATACAAGAAAGCTACTAGGCCAACACTTCATCACTGAAAATTTACTGGAGTTCTACTCTTGACCTTAATTTGTGCAAAATCAAGGGTATATCTAAAATCATAGACGTCTTCTTCTAGCTCTGTCCCTGCCAGTAATGATTCTCTACTTCTGTTTGCTCATTATTCTTCTGTAACTGCCAATGGAAAATATCATGAGTGAGCCCTAATCTGCTTTAGAACATTGATCAGTTAGCTCAAGCTTCCTTCATTGGTGGGTTAAATCATTTGATATAATTTTAACTAGTAGGATTTCAAAAGAACTCACATACATTTTTCCACCGACAGAAGGTATAGGAATTGAAAGCACAAAGGATTGACACAAATCAGATTAACTATTTAAGAGGTGGATATTTGCCTTTGGCAGAAGAAGCCAAAGATTTCAGAGAGAAGTCATTGAGTAAACAGGGAGAAGCTCTAACCTGAACTGAGACTGAATCAATCCATTATTTGCCTCCAAAAGAGCCCAGAATTCCTTCCTGTCTTTCTTTCCCCCCTCCCTTCCTGAGACATTAGAAGCTAAACCTATACAATTCTTTCCCACATAACACTCTATCTGTGCCTACAGTGATTACAAGTTGTGAATTCCAAAACAGCCTGGAAGATATATAGCTAAAATGACCAGGTATATGTCTAAAAAAAAAAAAAAAAAACCATAAGGTCCCATGTCAGCATCACACTGCCAATTTATACTGTGGAAGTTTGGAAACTTTAAAAATCAGCTCACAAACTGAAAAACTGAACAGCTGTGAAACACTACACTAGACTACATATTTTTAAAAGGTATTTTAAGCACATAACGTCTATCAAGTCTATGCCTAACATACATTTACTGATGACCCCAAACACTTTTAAAAACCACCATTTGTGTTTCTAACCAGTTTGAAAATTGTAAACTAATTTCCATGGTTCCCAGACTCCTGGAATACCTGTGCATATGTATACGTATGTGCATGAGTGTGTGTGTACTCACATCCATGAAACAGAGGAAAAAGGAGACACACACACATTTTTCCAGGGCAGCAAAACAAGTGTAACAACATGTCAAAGTCTGTAACAGCATGCAAGGGAGTAAGAACAGGGATGCAATTAATTTTCCTTTCTTAATGGACAACTCAAAACTTAAAAACTTAAGGATTATCCTATAATCAAAAATACAGCTCATCTGAGAGTTTAAGGATCATCAGTGAGATTGCCACACACTTGTGTCCAAATTCTTCTGCTATTTCCTCTGAACTGTCATTTTACAACCTTATACAATCTTTTCCTGTCAAACAAGCCCATGAGATCTAAATTAGCCTCAAATTAATGTCTCTTTTGACCAGCAACTATACTGTCAAGCTGATTGGTTGATGCAGTTAATGATTCTTTAGCAAATAGTTCTTCCATAATCCTTGCTACTGTATGTTTCCTTGGGGTTCTTTTTGGTGTTTTGGGTTTGTTTTTTTTCAAAATCAGACAGACCTTAAAGAAACAGAATAAAAGGCACACATGCTTGCACATACATATATCCATCATACTGTAATTTGCCAGAAGAAGTGGATTGGCCCAAGTTCAAGAGCCGTTCTTGAAGCAGAACCTCTTTTAATCACATTTCGTACAGCTGAAGAGGCAATCCAAGCCTGTAAGTGAATGCTATCAGAGGTTTTTAAGCCAGGTAAAACCCCTTCTGTAAAACAACTGAAAAACCCACTGAAATACAAAGGAAAATGCACACCTCTGAAGCACAAACCAGTCTCATCAGAAGTCAGAATTTTTACTTTCATTCAGGCCCATAGGTACTATTAAAAATGATACGTACTTCTGACATTGTCAAGGAGGCTTTGAGATCTAGGAATCAGTACCACTGCAGACTAAGTACCTTCAACCATCTGACCTGGTGAAGGATCCTGAACTGCTTCATTCATGTTTCTGGAGACTGAGAATGCGTAAGTAAGGAGACAAAACAGTGAGGTTCAGATTTTCCCAAGTAACAGATTTTCTTAGCTACCTTCCAGACAATGTTTTATAAATGATAGCTTCTTTTTCTTTATCTTTTCAATAGCCAGTAACTAGATATTTAAATGCATGGACTATGAGGTGTCTTGTCGGTATACAGAGACAATATATACATTTATATTACATTACACACCTTTCCTCACTCACCCTCCAGATAATTCCTGCCAAGAAGCAATCATGAAAGTATATATATGAGATAAGTTGTACATCCATCCATCCATCCATCCATCCATCCATCCATCCATCCATCCATCCATCCATGTACTTTTGGGAAGTACATGATTTTTTTTGTAAGATTCCACAGTATATCCCTGGAAGCCTCTGAAACAGTCTCTCTCTTCACTCTGAAAACAAAACACCTCTTCAAACTAGGATTAGACCTCACACCTTTGTAACTTTTCTTCATCCTATAGTTCTATCTTTAC
The DNA here is from genome assembly GCF_028554395.1 of Pezoporus wallicus. Lineage (NCBI taxonomy): Eukaryota > Metazoa > Chordata > Aves > Psittaciformes > Psittacidae > Pezoporus > Pezoporus wallicus. Next base: position 1,329,356 of record NW_026642992.1, on the reverse strand, counting down.
ACATAAAAGTCAACAAGAATAATTATTCCTTACTATGGGCCAACTATAACTAGAGAAAAATATCCTCGTTACATTCACAATATAACAATAACCATGAGGGGATCTTCAAGCTAGATGGAGATTGTATTGACGTAGGTGAAAGATGAGTGATATTAAGAAGAAAAAGGTGAAGTTCAGATCATGTCTTGTTCGTGCAAAATGAATGTAGAATAGTCCTTTAAGAAAACTGATATAAATGTGAAGGTTTAGGAAATACAGATAAACGGCAATGATTCTAACTACACGTTTTCTAGTTTCTCACACTTTCTTTGTGTTACTTCCTCCAAAATGTTTCTCTAAGTCTCTATGCTATGCTGCAGAGGTCATAGGGCAATCACAAATAAAGAGGTAGAAGTTTGAATCAGTTGCAGAAGGTGAAGAGAAGCCAGTATAGAGATTTGAAGAGGAGCCATCCTATAAATGTGTGGCAACACTTGTCTGTTTTAAAAGTCGTCCTCCTGCTGTTCACATTTGTATTTAATTTGCAAACAGTAGGCGGAAATTTGGAACTCATAGACTTTCAGTTCCTCCTGATTCACTGCATGTTTTAACTGAGAAAACACTTATCTAGATTGACAGTGTCTTTCTTAGTGGAAGGTCAAAAAAAGGATGCTGAAGGAGATGCCAATGAGAAACATGGGTGCTTTAGCCTATAGACAGACTCCAAACTTTAAGCTCCAAGTAGTGTTCCAGAAGCTATTTTTAAGGTGACTAGACTGACTGTAGCTCTTAAAAATCTTGATCGCATGACATTTAGCATGTACTCAAGTACAGTTTTGCACACTTTCATAATGCTACAGAACCTCCTGTAGCATCCTGTTTTGGATAATTTTCTTCACATTAATTTTATTTCAACTGCTTTTCTATTTGTTTCTCTCCTTTTTTTTTTTTTTGTTTTCTTTTTTTCCTAACAGCATAGTCAAAAAAGTTAGCTCCCATCCTCAGTTTTTGCTTACAGTTATGTAAACTTCCTTTTCCCCTCAACACAATACTTCAGAACTATGGGTTTGTTCTTTTCATGCAATACTATCCACTCCCAGCAAATCTGCAGAGCTGAAGAAAAGAAAGACAGCACCTGCATGACAAGTGCCTGTCCTACTAGTTAGCTATTGCAAGCCTGTCCCACAGTTTTCTCTCTCAGTTCTGCTGATGCCATTAATCATCTGGCTGATAAGCCTAAACACAAAATCCAACTCAGGAATTCCCTGTAACTTGGTTGCTGAATCTGAGGGCAAAGTAAGGGAAGTGTATTTCATTTCCCAGTTCCTTACAGAAGTTATTCCCTAATGATTCACTACTATCATTTACAGACAAGAATGCACAGACTGGAAAAGCCTGTGATCTGTCTTGCTATAGATTGGCCAGGTCTACTGGGGGCTGGTGGAGCTGCTCTGATGGAGGAGCAGTTTTGGTAGGAGGCTTGCCAGGCTGGTGAAGAAAGCTTTAAACTAGATATGTTGGGGGAGGAGGGCATCATTCCATCCCAACACACCCAGTCAGTTGCCAGCACCTATAATAAATGCTCAGAGCAATGTAGAGATATTCCAGAGCTCCAGCCAATGAGCCGGCCTCAGCTGGAGCTTGGCTCAGATGCCTCTGTACAAACGCCTGTAGCATGGGGAACAAACAAGAAGAATTAGAGATGTGTGCATGTCTACAGTAGTATGATACAATAGGCATCGCAGAAACATGGTGGAATGGCTCCTATGACTGGGGTGTTGGAATGGAAGGTTACAGGTTTTTTAGAAAAGACAGGCCTGGCATGCAGGGAGGGGGTGTTGCCCTTTATGTTAGGAATAGGCTGGAGAGTATGGAACTCTGTCTGGGGACAGGTGAGCAGTCCACAGAGAGTTTGTGGGTCAGGGTTAAAGAGAATATAGCTATGGGAGACATTACTGTGGGGATCTGTTACAGACCGCCTGATCAAGGAGAACCTGTGGATGAAGCACTCTATAGACAGATAGGAAAAGCCTCATGCTCACAGGCCCTTGTTCTCATGGGGGACTTCAACCACCCTGATATCTGTTGGAAGGATGGTACATCCCAGCACAAGCAAACCAGGAGGTTCCTTGATTGCATGGAAGACAACTTACTTCTGCAAGTAATACAGGAGCAGGCAAGGAGAGGTGCCATGCTTGACCTCGTGCTCACCAACAGGGAAGGGCTGGTTGGAAATGTGATGCTCCAGAGCAGCCTTGGATGCAGTGATCACGAAATGGTTGAATTCGAGATCCTCAGGACAGTGAGAAGAGCATGCAGCAAGCTCACTCCCCTGGACTCCAAGAGAGCAGACTCTGGTCTCTTCAGGAACCTGCTTAGTAAGGTTCCATGGGATATAGCCCTAGAGGGGCTGATGCCAACCTCATGAAGTTTAACCATGCCAAGTGCAAGGTCCTACACCTGGATCAGAGCAATCCCAGGCACAGCTACAGGCTGGGCAAAGAAGAGACTCAGAGCAGCTCTGTGGAGAAGGACTTGAGGGTGCTGGTCAATGAGAAAATGAACATGAGCTGGCAGTGTGCGCTTGCAGCCCAGAAAGCCCACCGGAAACCCAAGCTGCATCAAAATGAGCGTGACCAGCAAGTCAAAGGGGATGATCCTGCCCCTCTGCTCTTGTGAGACCTCCCTTGCAGTATTGTGTGCAGTTCTGGTGTCCTCAACATAAGAAGGACATGGAAGTGTTGGAACAAGCCCAGAGGAAGGCCACAAAGATGATCAGGGGACTGAAGCACCCCCCATATGAAGACAGGCTGAGAAAGTTGGTGCTTTTCATCCTGGAGAAGAGAAGGCTGCTTTGAGACCTCATTGGAACCTTCCAGTATCTGAAAGGATGCTGGGGATAAACTATTCATTAGGGACTGTAATGATAGGACAAGGAGTAATGGGTTAAAACTTAAACAGGGGAAGTTTAGATTGGATATAAGGAAGTTCTTTCCTGTTATGGTGGTGAGGCACTGGAATGAGTTGCCCAGGGAGGTTGTGAATGCTCCATCCCTGGCAGTGTTCAAGGCCAGGTTGGACAAAGCCTTGGGTGATATGGTTTAGTGTGAGGTGTCCCTGCCCATGGAACGAAATGATCTTAAGGTCCTTTCCAACTCTAAGTGTTCTATGATTCTATGATTCTACATTCTAAAGTAGAAACTACATTGCCCCTTAATTAGCTTCCAGTCACCAGATTCTGAGAAGTCCATACAGGGTTATGTTTCTAATAAAAGAAATTGAACAGAAAAAAAGAATCTAAAAATAATGGTCTTCTTGACTTTCTTTTTTTTTGCATTTATTAAAAAAACCAAACCAAACCAAAACCAATGAGCAAACCAAAGTCTCAAATGTTATTTTCCTTTCATGTTAGACAAAGTGTAGCAAGAGTCACAAGTCTAATCAAGTAGAGTGATTTCTAAACAGGGATGTATATTTCTAGGATGTTTGTGTGTTGGACTCACAGCCGTACCAGAAAACCAGTGCAATGGGACTTTGGAGTATACCTACTAACTCTTCAAAAAAATTTTTTTTTCTTTTTGGAGTGAGACTAAGCATTATTAATTTAGCACCAAAGCGACTGCTTTACAACTATGGCAGTTTTGCTCTTAGACCTGCAGCAGTAAGTCTGCTGTTATGTCTTCTTCTCCACTATGAAAATGGTTGAAAAGACTTAGTCGTTAAAACACCAATTAGATGAATTTTTAATAATGCATTCGAGTACTGTTACCAGTCTCTGCTATAAGAGATACATACAATATATGAGTCCCAAATCTTTTCCAATAGAAAGTTGCAGAGAGCTGGAAGTTGCTGTCCAGACTCTAGCTGAGGATATTCTTGAGTCACAACACAGGCAAAGTCAGGATCTCCCAGGTCATCATGAAGCCAGACCAAATCAATTTTGAATACAGTAGTATCACCGCACACTTCAGGATACCAGCCAATTCATTTTCACCAGATTTGGGTATCTGCAGTGAAGGGCAGACCCCAGGAAGAACAAAAGACCTATGGTCTTGCTTGTACAGCATTGTATGAAGCTAGAAAAATAAGTCAAAGAGGCACAAACTCCACCTGTAAGTCAGGACATGATTTGGCAATAAGCAGTCACATTCAAGGGAGAAGAAACTTATGTGCTTTAGTAGAGCTTCATTGGCTAAAGAATAGAGGCTGTTCCACTTTCCTTCCTTGTCCTGGGTTCAGCAGTAGCAGTCATTTTTTCTCCTTCTTGGTAGCTGGTGCAGTGCAGTGTTTTGACTTTCAGCTCGGGAACAGAGCTGATAACAAGGATGTTTTGGTTTGGCCAAGGACTTTGTGAGCCTCATGCTCTGCCAGGGAGGAGGGGAAGCCGGGAGGAAGCAGAGACAGGACACCTGACCCAAACTGACCAAAGAGCTATTCCATACCACAGCACGTCATGCCCAGGAGGTAACTGAGAGTTAGCCGGAAGGGCTGGGAGACTGCGGGGTTGGAGGAGGTATTGGTCAGAGCTTGGTCGGGCTTGGGGGGTCAAGTGATCGGTAGGCTGGTGCTGAGGTGTTGTATTCTCTTCCCTTGTTATTTCCTTTATCATTATTATCACTGGTGGTAGCAGTAGTGATTTGTGTTATACCTTAGTTACTAAACTGTTCTTATCTCAACCCGTGGGAGTTGCATTCTTTTGATTCTCCTCTCCGTCCCTCCGAGAGCAGGGGGAGGGCAAGAAAGGGGGGGGGGGGAAGTGAGCGAACGAATTACCTGACTGGGTTTAAACCACGACAGTTCTTTTTGGCGCCCAACGTGGGGCACGAAGGGTTGAGATAACGACAGATTTGACTGGATTAATAGTCACTCGTCTCAATGCTGATTTATTGGTTCTCAGAGTTGTTCTTGTTGATCTCACAGCTTCAGACCGTTGTAACTTACGTAGAGCCGGTATTTGCTGTGTTAGTGTTTATCAAGTGTGGGGCTTGGGCTAAGGTTCTTGTCTCACTGTGCTTTATGGCAATGGCTTGTAATACGGGTGGGCTCCAGCAGCAGGGCGGGACGGACGTGGCCGTGGACTTGTACCTGGCCGTCCGGCTGCTCTTCACCGTCCTGGCCCTCACCCTACTCTCCATCTTCGTGAGGCTGCGGGGAGCTGAGGGGGAGCGGCCCCGGGAGCCGGCGGCTGCTGAAGCGGCCCGGGAGAGCGGCCCCGGGGACCAAGCGGCGGCGGGAGCGGGGCCGGAGGCCGCGAGGGGACGGCTGCCGGTGGAGGAGGTCGGGGCGGTCGAGGAGCAGAAGGAAGCGGCTGCCGAGCAGCGGGAGAAGGCGGCGGAGGAGCCGAGCCCCGCGGCCGAGCCCAGCCCCGCGACGGCCGAGAGCATTCCCCGGAAGCCGCCCGCCGAGCCCCAGGAGGATGCAGGAGGCCACGCAGCATTTCCCAGCAAGGCAGAGGAGGAAGAGCTGGACTCAGGAAAAGAGAAGCTGGCGGTGGGAGAGCCGGCAAGCACAGCAGCTACATCAGCCCCAGTGACAAGCACAGCAGCATCGTTTGAGAGTTCTGAAGGCTCTGAATGGCCTTTGGGTATCCTTGGGACCTGCCTGCTGATTGTGATGGGGATCAGCATGTTGGCACACACACAGGCTGTGTTCTACCCACAACCATTTTGTCTGATCTCAAAAGTTAAGCAGAGTCAGGTTTGGGTCTTGTCTGGGGTTAGACAACAATATAGGGGGACCAAGAGATTTTCCCCAAGGCTGGAGAGTCATGAGTGGCAGGGTGTGTGGGACAGTATGGGCAAGTATCTAGTCCACTGGGCCCCTCCAGTGCTTTGGAAGCATCAGAGATGGAAGGCAGCTGTATGGAATCCCCAGCAACAAGCTGCAGAAACTGCTTAAGGGGACAGTGAATTATTTTAAGCCTGGTGGGCCCATGGCACTTCAGGCCATCAGAGCAGAGATGCAACACAGAGATGGACTCATGATCGAGGGGTGGACTTAACAATGGACACTATTGCCCAGGTTATTCACGAGTGTGAACACTGCACACAGTCTCTCTTGCTCTGGAAGACTGTTACAAGAGATGGAGCCTGACATGGACCAGATGGACGCAGCAGCTTTATAGGGACTGGTCCATGCACTAAGATAAGAGTGCACCGAGATAAGAGTGATGGTATATTGAAAATGTGGGATCTGAGCATGACGTGAATGGTATGGAATAAGGGGTGGATAATGTCCTGGGTTCAGCAGTAGCAGTCATTTTTCTCCTTCTTGGTAGCTGGTGCAGTGCAGTGTTTTGACTTTCAGCTCGGGAACAGAGCTGATAACAAGGATGTTTTGGTTTGGCCAAGGACTTTGTGAGCCTCATGCTCTGCCAGGGAGGAGGGGAAGCCAGGAGGAAGCAGAGACAGGACACCTGACCCAAACTGACCAAAGAGGTATTCCATACCACAGCACGTCATGCCCAGGAGGTAACTGAGAGTTAGCCGGAAGGGCTGGGAGACTGCGGGGTTGGAGGAGGTATCGGTCAGAGCTTGGTCGGGCTTGGGGGGTCAAGTGATCGGTAGGCTGGTGCTGAGGTGTTGTATTCTCTGTTGGGATGATGGCTGGAGGGAAGTCAGGGCCAGTCGCTGGTGACCTGGAGACATCTAGTTGATGGGCTATAAAAGCATTACACAGCAGGCAACAGCATACAATTGAGTTCACTGGCTGTTTTCCCCTAAAATCAAATCCCCTTGAGGTATACATCGGACTTCCCCATCTTCCCGCATTACCCACCAAGTATATCCAGGTCCCTGAGCAAAAGCAATCCCACGAGTGGGTTTGCCTTTACCTGAAGCAGGAATAACCCAGACTGTCTTCCCCAGCAAATTCTTCATATGCACCACGGGAACTTTGTCCCCCTCTACCTTGGTCAGGGTAAACATCACTTAGCAACAACCGAAAACATCGGCTTCACGAATTTGCGTGTCATCCTTGCGCAGGGGCCATGCTAATCTAAGTCCATCTGAGCCACTTCAATCTTAGCCGCTTTATCCACTTGTTGGTTGTTCTACAGCTCTGAAATGAACACTGAAATGTAGCATTACCTGAACATGAGCTCTAACCCTTCATATATGATTCTTCCAGCTTCTACAAAATGCAGATGTGTATTTTCTTCAACATCTCCCTTTCCTCTTTTTACACCTGGCAATGAGATAAATGAACATGGTCCAAACCTCACTTCTAATAGTTCCCTCTATAAACACTTGGATTAAGCAACTGTATCATGTTTTGTTTTTTTTAGCATACTTATAAGCAGAATCTGAAATTTAGTAATATGCAGTGCCCTGAGGAGAAAGAAAGAATCACTGTGGAATGAGTTCTCTTTCCTGTTGTGTTCCCTGTTTGACACTGATAAGAACTTAAGCAGAGATGAATTCTTAATTAAGTATAATGAATTAGTACATATACCTGGAACTAGCATTTGGATATATAAGAGAAAAAGCATATTCCAGTATCAAACTTTGCTTAAGAACTTTTTCCAATGGAAAATATGCTTTTGTTACGTAATAATTAGGCAATAAGTTTACAGGAGAATAGCAAAACTTGTTTTTAAGCAGCAGAGATGACAAGAGACATGTTTTATACAGAAAGAAAAGGTTTTTAAATAGGAGGTACTTTTTAAACCACAGCCTATTGTAATGTAATGTCAGAGGTAGCACATAGTTCATTTGCCTTGAAATAACTGTATAATACAAATTGTTATATCTTACATTGCTCTTTACATTCATAGATCTCAAAGTAACGTACAAAAGACAAATATTCAAACTTCATAGGTGAGTACTGCTGATAGTTCAGTAATTTGCTCAGTGTCTGTAAATTGTTGGCAAATTGAGGAAGAGGATTCTTGCTCTTAATTCCAAACCAGTGTTCTATATACTAGAATATTCTGCTTGTCCCTGGACTTTGTGCAAAAAAAAGAACTCCTTAGATACCTGTATCTTACTCTTTTTGTTATTAATGGATTCTCAGCATTGTCATACTTAAGCAGATTTATGTTATTTAGAAATACAGCAATCCTCTAGAAGATAAGTTTGAGACAATAATCCCATTTCTAACCTTGGGCATGGATTAGGTACTACCAAAGCACCCAATGTGGAAAATCAAAGCCAATTTTTTTTTTTTTTTTGCAGTTCTTGAAGTTACTTCTTTGCCAGCAAAAAACTGCTTCCTTTCATGCATCTTTCTGTTGATGAGATTCTTATTTTATCAATACTGAGCAACACTAGGTAAAGTACCTGGAACAGGACTGGATCAGGATTAATAGCATACTGGAAATCATTATGGCTTTATAACTGTGTATAAATTTAAAAACAGTGTGATCATGGAAGTATATGCCACCCAAATTAATCTTGAAAATTTAAGAGCTCTCAATATTAAACTATTTACTTAATGAAACTATGTAAAGTGTATTACAATGTTAACAGTGCAGGCCATATGTCAGGATGTTAAAATAGCTCAGAAATACAGTCACCACATTCATAAACTCACATTTTTTTTTATTTTTATGATCTTACCTATAGGATTTTAGACATATTAGAATGAATAACAAATCCGAGTTGTCTTCAAGAAAGATGTAAGTGCCCAAATAAGCAAAAACAGAGAAGAAAATCAAAATGTGGGTATTAAGGTAAAAATATCAATATTTATAAAATCACTACTGTGCTGATTTACCCAAGCTACATCCTAGACATTTTGAAAATATTTTGAATCATGACATCCATCAATATTAACTGTAAGTTCAACACTGGAGTGCACCTGGCGCCGGAAATAGCACATACAAAGTAACAGGGAATTGAAAACATACAAAAACAGGGAGCAGCTGGCTGGAAATGTGCTGCTCAAGGGCAGCCTTGGTTGCAGTGATCATGAAATGGTTGAGTTCAAGATCCTCAGGGCAGTGAGAAGAGGGTGCAGCAAGCTCACTGCCCTGGACTTCAAGAGAGCAGACTTTGACCTCTTCAGGAACCTGCTTAGTAAGGTTCCATGGGATACAGCCCTAGAGGGCAGGGGGACCCAAGACTGTTGGTTGATATTCAAGGATCACCTGTTATAAGCTCAGGAGTGTTGCATCCCAACTAGAAGGAAGTGCAGCAGGAGAGCCAGCAGACCTCCTTGGATGGATAAGGAGCGGCTGAGGAAAATTCAAATGAAAAAAAGGCTGATAAAAGGTGGAAGCAAGGACAAGGTGCCTGGGAAGAGTACAGGGATGTTGTCCGGGAAGCTAGGGACCAGGTTAGGAAAGCTAAGGCCCAATTAGAATTAAACTTGGCTAGGGAAATTAAGGATAACAGGAAGGGATTCTATAGGTACGTAGTGAATAAAAAACAGATTAGGGACAACGTAGGACCCCTCAGGAAGCTCTCGGGAGAACTAGCTACACAGGATTTGGAGATGGCTGAAGTTATGACTTCTTTGCCTCGGTCTTCACTGGCAAAGGCTCTGACCAAACCACCCAAGTCTTGGAAGGCAGATACAGGCACTGTGAGAATGAAGATCTTGGGCCTACTGTAGGAGACGATCTGTTTTGAGACCATCTTAAAAACCTGAACGTACACAAGTCCATGGGACCTGATGAAATCTATTTATGGGTCCTGAAGGAGCTGGCAAATGAAGTTGCTAAGCCACTGGCCATCATATTTGAAAAATCGTGGCAGTCAGGTGAAGTTCCTGACAACTGGAAAAAGGGAAATATAACCCCCATTTTCAAGAAGGGGAAAATGGATGACCTGGGGAATTACAGACCAGTCAGTCTCACCTCTGTGCCTGGCAAAATCTTGGAGCAGATTCTCCTGGAAGGCATGCTAAGGCACATGAAAAACAACAAGGTGCTTGGTGACAGCCAGCATGGCTTCACTAAGGGGGAATCCTGCCTGACCAATTTGGTGGCCTTCTATGATGGAGCTTCTATGATGGAGCTACAGAACAGGGGGTAGAGCAGTTGATGACATCTACCTGGACTTGTGCAAAGCGTTAGACACTGTCCCACATGACATCCTTGTCTCTAAGTTGGAGAGACATCAATTTGATAGGTGGACCACTCAGTGCATAAAGAACTGGCTGGATGGCTGCACGCAAAGAGTTGTGGTCAATGGCTCAATGTCCAGCTGGAGACCAGTAACGAGCGGCGTCCCTCACGGACTGTGTTGGGACCAGTTTTGTTCAACATCTTTGTCGGTGACATGGACAGTGGGATTGAGTTCGCCCTCAGCAAGTTTGCCGATGACACCAAGCTGTGCGATTTGGTTGATACCCTGGAGGGAAGGAATGCCATCCAGAGGGACATTGACATGCTTGTGAGGTGGGCTGATGCCAACCTCATGAAGTTTAACCATGACAAGTGCAAGGTCCTACACCTGGGTCAGAGCTATCCCAGGCACAGCTACAGGTTGGGCAAAGAAAGGATTCAGAGCAACCCTGCCAAGAAGGACTTGGGAGTGCTGGTTGATGAGAAACTGAACATGAGCCAGCAGTGTGCGCTTGCAGCCCAGAAAGCCAACCGTAACCTGGACTGCATCAAAAGAAGCATGACCAGCAGGTTGAAGGAAGTGATCCTGCCCCTCTACTCTGCTCTTGTGAGACCTCCCTTGGAATATTGTGTGCAGTTCTGGTGTCCTCAACATAAGAAGGACATGGAAGTGTTGGAACAAGTCCAGAGAAGGGCCATGAAGATGATCAGGGGACTGGAGCACCTCCCATATGAAGACAGGCTGAGAAAGTTGGGGCTGTTCATCCTGGAGAAGAGAAGGCTGCATTGAGACCCCATAGTAGCCTTCCTGTACCTGAAGGGGGCTATAGGGATGCTGGATAGGGACTCTTCATTATGGAGTGTAGTTATAGGACAATGGGTAGTTGGTTAAAACTTAAATAAGGGAAATTTAGATTGGATATAAGGAGGAAGTTCTTCACCATGAGAGTGGTGAGGCATTGGAATGTGTTGCCCAAGGAAGTTGTGAATGCTCCATCCCTGGCAGTGTTCAAGGCCAGGTTGGAGAAGCCTTGGGTGATATGATTTAGTGTGTGGTGTCCCTGCCCATGACAGTGGGGCTGGAACTAGATGATCTTAAGGTCCTTTCCAACCCTAACTATTCTATGATTCTATATGCTGCCCACAGGTTGATACAAAACACCTTCCCACACATTAAGAAACCATATATTTTGAAAGCACATGCCGTATCTGATCCTGTTGGTACTGAGAGGGTAAATGCTCCATCCCTGGCAGTGTTGAAGGCCAGGCTGGAGAGAGCCTTTGGCAACATGTAGTATGAGGCGGCCCTGCCCATTGCAAGGGGTTGAAACTAGATGATCTGAAGGTCCTTTCCAACCCTTACTTTTTTATGGTTCTTTTATAGTAAATGTACTCTGGCAACATGTGTGGGGGAGAAAGTTACATGCAAGACATCCACAGAATTCTGTTCACAAGCTTTGAGAATATCTCTTAAGCAGGATGATTCAGATGTACACAGCAAACAAACTCTGTTTCAGTTATGCACATTTTTCCCATTATATTATGGATCAGGATTAAACTTTTGTCTGTAAATACGGGCCAGATGTTTTTAGGGTTAATAAGTTTTGCAAATCATAGACATTAAACACAAAACACATTTTTTAAAAAATCTGAAGAAGACCTTCAAGCAGAAAAAAAAAAACAAAAAAACAAAACAAAAACCACAAACAATTCTGTGGCCACTGGAACAAGAAACTGGTTGAGAATGTTTATACTGCTTTTGTAAAGTATTCCAAGGTTTACAAAGTATGAAGGAAATTATCTTGCCTATTATATAATGCCATCACAATGTGGACTGAAATCCGGAAAACTTAAATTTTCTAAGGCTCTCTGGTATCAGTCAACACACACGGCATTTTTTAATATTTATGCCAAAAGTATGTCTACTTATGTTTTTATTAGTTTAACACAAAAAGGGGTAGTGGTTATGTGACATCTCTGCAGCATTACCTGCATTGGCCTCCATAGATGACTGTTAATATAGCTTTCATCATCTTTTTCAGAGGGCATTGATCTTTTGTTAATAAAGTGAAAAAAGGAATTTTGGAGGGCTAATTTTCACCAGGAATATTAAAGACCTTTTTCTAAACTAATTACACAATCTACAATCTCAAATTTGACTTCCAGAATTACCTATGAATTTTTTGTGTATTAAGTAGAGATGAATTTCATCAGCTGATCAAGAGGTTTTAAATTAATTTTCCATAATAAGCAGGTTTAATACTGAGTGCTGAAAAAACACATAGGAAAAAAGGTTGGCTTCTATTTGCTTACATACATATCTGGCAAAGATATTTGGGTTGAAGCAAGAATTACATTAGAAGGGAGCTGCAATACTTTTGAGTCCTGGCCTAAGAACTTTCCAATAAAACTGTGATCCAAGAGGTCACCAAAAATACCTCATCATAATATCGTTAATTATTCCCTTATTATTATAGATCCAGATACCTCCAGTCATCTATCTGATTTTCAATTTCACCCATGCTGAATCCCTGTTTAGCATTTAAAGCAGTAAGGCTCAGGAGATTTAGCACTCATAGCAGATAGGTTCATATGGATATGGGCAACATGCCGTCTCCCCACTTCCCTCTCTGAATCCAAGAAGTTAAGTAAGAAAAGTCAAAGGGAGTCCTTGTCACCCTAAATAGCGTCTGTGAAATGGACTCTGATGGAATTATGAAACTGTAGTCAATCTCTCCTACCAATCACTGCTATATCTGCAGTTTCTCATGGTAACAGATACAGACATCTGAAAGGCCTAAGACTACTGAGTCACACTTCCTATCAACAGGAGATTATAAACCAATACAGAAATGTAATCTAAATATTGTCTTCACTGCAAATGCTTATCTCATGCAGCTTACAATCAATACAGCAAGTCAGCATGAATTCTAAACACTGTGTGAACAACAATATTAACTCCAAACACCCTTCTGACAGCATTTAACTATGCAGTCCAGGGTCAATGAACTCCGGGGATTCCAAGCTAATTCCAGGGGTTTTTTTAGCACTTCCTTTATTCTATTAATTTCACCTTTCCCTGTGTAATTTGCTCCTTCTTTGCTCCTTCTTTTCCCCTTCTGAGAAATGTTATTTAAGAAGCTGGAAGGAGACACTGATTTATCGATTATAAGAACAAAGTCATAATGCTAACATGAAGAGACAGACAGGCACTGCCTCTTTTGATAGTGGACATGTTGTTTTCCTCTTTGATAATGGACTGAATTTAGCACATGGGTCCAACTTGTTATTGTGACCTGGAAACTTTCGGGAACTCTGAGAACAATATGAGTTGATTTGCCAAAAACTGAAAACATTAAGGATCTTTGAAGTTATAATTCTGGGTAAAGGACCAAGGCTGATAACTATGTAGTATCCAGTCCTTTTTAATTTTTTATATTTTATTGCCTAAGGTCACTCTTATACTAAAGATAGTCTGCAAGGATGGTATAATTAAATTTGTGAAGAAATAGAAGGAGAGGGCATAGAAAACAGATGTAAGATCAAAGTCTTTGCTGTATCCACATGTTTTTGAAGTGGTTATCTTCAGATCAAGTTTGACAAGTAAGCATGCGTGATTATTTTTTCTACAGCATATAAATCTCTAAAAATGAAAAATTTCTATGCATTTATTGGTGTTCTTAGGGTTGACACAGCAGTATTTTAGGATGGCTGATAGGTGGCAGAATGAAGTAAAAGAGAAAGCAAGTTAAAAATTAGCAATGATTGCATCTCCACAGGGGGTCTTTCTGTGTTCTAAAGCCTTGACTCCAGCCTCTGGCAGCACAAACTCCATGTCTTCAAACACCATGCTTCTGTCATGAAAATTATGAATTAAAATATGTGTTAATATTCTTATGCAAAGGAATGTTTTTATGTTCACGTCTAGGTTTTGTGACCCAGAAGATTAGGAGATCTGTGGATGAAGGCCATTTTGAGTCCACTCTTTTTAATTACAGACATTTGAAAACTCATCTTCAACACATGCTCAGATTTCTGATGTATAACATTATTTATCAATTTTGCTATGTGTTATTCTAGGGAACTTGGCTTTTCTCATCTGTTTCTGATTTTATTGCACTCCCTGAGATGAAAGCTGAACAGCAAATTCCCTGAGTTCCTTTGAATGTCAGCTTGAAAGATTTTTCACTCTAATTATTTTCTTATTTACCTATATAATTTAACTTTAAAAACCAAACCCAGCATGTTCTGTACTACTAGTTATTGCTAGTAGTCTGTAAAGCTCTGATGTTGGCAAAAGGTATTGTAAATAAACCCCAATATTATTATGCATTTCAGTAATCTCCTATGTTTAATGTGCTTCACAAACATCCATCCTAATTAATTAATGATAATGCTGAGGCAATGAGAAAATGTCTGTATTTTGTATTCAGGTCAGAAGGAAACAAATATTTGTCACACTATCAGTAACCACATTTCCAGTAGTAATACCTTCTATTATATATCTTGCCAAGGAGAAACCCATGTTCTTTCTGCATTATCTCTGTAAATTGCACAAAAAAAATCTTAAGATAAAACTTTAATACCATTGTGGTCATGCCACATGAATGGATCCCTGTGTTTTGCAACCTGCAATTGAGGTGCTAAAGTCATCTGAGAACTATCAAGGACCACTCTGCTGTATGTGCTTTGATAGGCATTGAAACTGTTGCATATTAGACATAGTTCATTATTTGTTCTATATCATGTTACCAGATTTTGCAGATGATTTAGTCCCCTATTCCAGATGGTTTTATTTGTACTCTCCTTTTATAGTTTTTCCTTCCACCCCCAGGAAAGCTTTCCATTACCAGTGGAAATGAAAGACTGTAAATACTCCAGGGAAGAAAGCATAATACTTTGGTTAATGCATGAGAGTAGGAGGCAAGAGAGCTGGATTCTATTCCCAGCAGTGGTATAAATCTTAACACTTCATCTTCAGTTCTCTCTACCTTAATTTCCTTGCCAGTAAAAGAGGACAATAATCTTTTCATCCTAAACTCTTCTATGTTTCAGTGATAAATTCACCAATGTTTTTAAGGCTGATTCTCTTCTAGGAATGAATTTCCAGCATAGACATGGCAGTAGAAAAGCATGGTGATGGAGAGCAGTTTATATTTGCCAAAGGAAAAAAAAAAAGATAAAAAATATCCATTGTGGTGCAATGGCAAGACAGCAGATTTCTCTGAATGAAATACATAACATTACTACATAAACTGCAGGTGGGAATTTTTGCTCTTCAGAAGACTCATGACTACGGAAAACTTTCCAAAATTGCTAATGCCTAACCAACAGAACAAAACAAAACAGCAAAACTTGCAAGTGGTATGAGTTCCTCAGAAGACTAGCTGATTCTTCTGATTGGTTGGTTTCTGTATAATTACTAGTGAATTGCAGCATCCCCTGAATTTCTAAACTGAAATTTTGAAATTTCTAATCTTCACAGGGATAGTGAGGATACTCTGGAAAAAAATGGAAAAAAAATAAAAAAATTAAAAAATGGCTGAGAATTCTCTTGTACTGTCTTATGCTTACTTTTCTTGCCTCTAATACTCGAGGCTCCTTTTCATTTTTTTGTGTACTGTGGGGTTTTTTTTGGATTTCTGTTGCCATTTACTTTTTTAAGGAAAAAAAAAAAGTATTCTATTTAGTTACAGATCTTTCTAGTTACAGATCTTTCCAAACACCCCTATTCACAATCTGAAAAGTAAGTGCCTTAAACAGCTATTCAGTGAGGTATTATTCAGAAAATTCCTGCCTTAGTTTAGTGTGACCACCTCCATTTCTGAAAAACAAAGCAAGAACTAGTCACTCTGGGCGCAGACTAACCAGCTTTTCTGCAGATGATGTTTTAAGTTACTTTCCAATGCCTAAGGGACAAGGCATATTGAAAATAAATCTTCAGAAAACAGCTGGCTCCAGGTTTAACATTGTAATACCTCAAAGGAGTGCATGCCTATTTTGAATGCACACTTACAGTACATTCCAGGCTAGGTTCATTTCAGTCTTGCACTACATGCCCATTTTAAGTATGTCAAGCATGTCAACTCACTGGCTCACAGGCTCGCTGTGAGTAGTGATAGTGATTAAAATTGTCAAAGGCGCCCTGATCCCATCAAGTCTAGCCAAACAGATGACAGATCTACAACTAGCCCTGGAGGAGGGAAACTGAAAGCACCACATTTTGTGAGTGCATATGTGTCTCCATAGTGTCCTACCCACTGAGACAGACAGAATATATTGAACAATTTGTACATCCTGATCCCTGCTTCAGCAAATCTTTCCCACTCCAAAGGAGGCAATGACCACAACAGAAAATGAATCCTGAATGTAAAATATTAGCATTATAAATTCCAGAGAAAGACATTATTAAAATTTCCAGCTGTATAAATGCAGCTATTAATCACTCCCAAATTAACCTTATGTCAGATAAATTATTATGAGTTCCTGTGTAAATTAAATAGTTATTAGTTCCACACTCTTGATATAGACAGCAGCATTTTGAAAAGAAGGATATGATGAAAAACACTGTTTTCAATTTATAAAGCATTTGTGAAGAAAAAAAGAATTCTTTTACTTGATTACAAAAGCAAACCACTTCACAGTATAATCTCACAGTGATTGTAGCTATATATCATAACATGTCATAACTCTAAGACAAAGCTAAGCTGCCTTTCATCTTCAAACAGCAAAGAATGCAGAAGGTAAGTGGTGAGGTCATGGAATCTTTTCCCATATTCCACTAGAGAGCAGTATTCTTTTGTACAAAGCAGGTAGGTTATCCTCTTCAAAGCACACTGTGGGGAATCTACCTCTCATTAAAAGAAGCTTCTGTGGTCGTTGTGCTTATTCTGTATCATGCGATGTTCCCCTACTAACGCTAAACATCCACATCAATACTTTCTTATCTGTATTACTTGATGTGAGTAGTTTCTTGTAAGTTGTTTTGGGTTTTTTTCCTTTCTTTTCTTGTTGTACCTTTTTTTCTGAAAAAAAAATAGAACGTGCAAATTGCTAACTAATGGATTTTATTTTCAAGAAGGAATTCCTTAAGATCTACACTTAAGCAGGACTGTAATCGTCTGCCTAATAATAAAGCTGCAAAATTTTTAAAATAAAGATGGTTATAATTCAGAAGAATTTGAATATCTTTAGATGTACCAGATTTAATAACAAGTAAATGTGGTGGTAAATTATTTGGGAGGAGTAGATGGGAATGAAAATTCCTGCAGCTACAAAAATCTAGAGACGAATTCTAATGTTGCATTAACAATATAGTACTAAATGTATAGCCCTACAGGCAACTTGTTAATACCTGTTTTACAGATTACTTGGAAACAGAAGACACAGAAAGAAGTCTCTCCTTGGAAAATGCAGAATATACAAATGCTTTTGTTTTATAAATGTGTGTCTAACCTTATGCCTTGATCACATGTAAACAGAAATGGGAAAACAAATAGTATTAGGCTGCCTTAGTTGCTTGATAAGCATAAAACTCCTGGGTAATTCATTTACTTTTCTCCTGAGAAGGAAATGAATATGTCTGTCAGGCAGCTGTGTTCAATAGTTTTTTTCAGGGCAAAGGTTAGTTTCTGGTGCCAGTCAGCAACAACAGAAATGTTTCTCTCCCTTTAGGGATCACAGAACCATTTTTATCCAATTATGATTAGGATTTCTCCCCACCTCCAGCATGCTATTACTGTTTTTGTTTTCACACGATCTTGAGCTTGAGTCACGTGCAACAAACACCATAGGCTTGGGGTGGGGAGGGAGGGAAAAAGCTGATATTAACAGCAAAAGGCAATCCATTTCAGAGCAGGGGTAACACTAAAGGCTGCGTGGTGTGTGCATTTTGACGCAAGCAGCTCTGTGTTTTTTCACTAGGACTGCTGTGCTCCATGATTTGGCAGCAACTGTATAGGGCAATAAACCATATTTCTTTCCATAAACATCCCAAGCTCCCACAGAGAAAACAAATAGAGGCGACACAAGACTGATCAGTCTTTATAAGATGGTAACAGATAATTTAGATAGTTGAGCAGGTTCAGGTGTGTTGGAGAAGCAAAGCCTGCACCTCTCCCAGTACCTAGCCGTTTGACAGATGATTAGGTCAGGCCTCTTCAGTCCCACAGTCACTTAACAGCACTTACAGAAAACTTCTTCCTGAGCTACTAGGTCCTTCCTTCATCCCTGCAGCCTCCCCAGGTATGAAAATTTCCCATTGCCAGATGTATAGAGCTCTTGGTAAATTCCTGAGCTTCCTGTGAATTCCTTCTTTGAAAAATGGGCTCTGATACCCTCCAGGCCTGTGCAAAGAAACCTAGATTAAAAATACACATGGGGTTCACAAGCAGAAGGCTAAAACCTATGTGGGTGCTCAGAGTTAGGGTAACAGTTAAAAGCATA
This sequence comes from Pezoporus wallicus, assembly GCF_028554395.1. Classification (NCBI taxonomy): domain Eukaryota; kingdom Metazoa; phylum Chordata; class Aves; order Psittaciformes; family Psittacidae; genus Pezoporus; species Pezoporus wallicus. Next base: position 1,310,923 of record NW_026642992.1, on the reverse strand, counting down.
TATTCTTGTGGCACAGGTCCCTCTGAAAACATGAGAACAAGACTTGAAAAGTAACCATCAAGGAAAAAAACGTATAAAAGCTAACCATAGTAACCATTTTTGTCTAGCGTTCAGCCTCCATGATTCTATCATGGTCTTAAGAGTTCTGTATATAAGTTCACCATCATGCAGCCGCTTATACTGCAGCTTATAGGTAACATGAGTGTTTTATGGCCATACCTTCTTAAAGTAAAATTGGCTATCTGCTATTCCTTTCTGCATAATATTGGAGTTTTGCTTTGGCTCTGATAAAAGATGAATTAAGTTTATTTCCCTCTTACTTTTTCTGTCATTACACTACTTTGCTAACCCTTGTAATCTAAGGGATTGGAGCAAGAGAAATGGGATGGAATAAATTTTTAATATTTGCCCATTAGGGTATTTAAAAACAGAAAGTACTTCTCCAAACATGAACAATATATTACCATTGGTTTATGGGCAAGCAAAAACTTTTCCTTTTCCATTAGGGATTCCAGATTCCAGCTCTATTACACAGGCTTCTGACTTGCAGTATCAGTCCTTTACAAAAGAGGAGGTTTGTATGCAGACAAATATATTTTGCATCTGTCTGTGTGGATGTCTTACATTCATTTGCTCTTCCTCAACCCGCTTATGGAAGTTGAAGATTTCTTTCTTCTTCATTAAATATACAAGAATCTCATTGGTTTTGGATCCTATTAATGGTGACAAATAACTTGTAACTTGATAAAGCTGCTAATAATTTTACAAAAATATTGTATTGCTTTAGCCAAAAGTATGATGTGTGGGGCTTTGTATTCATGATGCAAGCATGAAAACTCACTGACCTGCTCTGATCAGGACCAGCTGTTTGTTTAATATTTTTGTGATCAAATTTTAAATAGAAAAAGACAGGCAAGTAATTTTCTCTACAGTTGGCACCCAGCCTGAAGAGGCAGGGAAGAAATAAGACTTCAACAAAACCTTAGGCTTGTCTATCAAGTTTAGTGAGACCTCTTTTGATCATATTAGTTTGCAACCCTACTCAGTATGATATTGCTCAGGTTAGAGAAAGAATGTCTGCAACACAGGATGAGCATAGATGTCTGAATAATAAAGATTGTTGCTTCATAATGGCTTTCTATAGGATTCTGCCTCATATTTTGTTTTGCTTTGGTTTTGCCTGCTCGCTTGCTTAAGAAAGTGTGTTGTTCTCCATGAGTTGTGATTCCTTAAAATTAGCATTGAAAATATCTGTTTATATTTCTTTTTCCTTAAAAAAAGAATTGGTGTCAAGATAGCTGGAATTATTCAGCTGGAAAATATTTGAAGATGTATGAAAACATAATAATAATTCATGTCATACATGATGCCATTTATAATATTGATCTTCCAGAAGTTCACAGGTTCTGATTCAGTGATAAATTTCGTAACTTCAAGCATATAAACTCTGTCTTTTTTAGAAGACATATGTTTAAAAAGAGACATACTCTTAAAAAGATACAGGTGTTTAAGTATCTTTCTACTTTTCTTTACCCTTCTGCTGTGTGACTTTTCTCAACATACTAAATGCACAAAGTAATTAAAAACTGCTCACGCACATATAGGCAGACATGTAACAGCATCAGAATGAGACACACAGATGATATATACAAGGTACAGAATACTCCAGACACTGCTATTAGTAGATTTTGTCTTTAGTGTGATCGTAATCAATGGGAGTTAGCATTAATAGAAGCAAGACACACTTTTAAAATAAGGGCATTAGAAGGGTATAAACATCAGAAGGGCAAGAATTTCTTGCCAATAAAATACCCTTTGATGTGCAACAATATGGGAATGAACGTGTCATATTCCTTCAGGCAAAGATATCCTGCTAGAATAACCATGGCCCAAATAAGATTAGGTTGGATTGAAACTCTTGGTTGTAACTTATTTGGGAGGAGAAGATGGAGAAGGAATCCCTGATGTGCAGGTGACAGAGCACACCAGAGAGGGACAGCAACAAGAGAAATCAGGGTTTGCTGGTGGGAGTTTTTATTAGCCTGTTTGTATGAACGGTACTAGATCAACTACTATAATGCCCATCTGCAGAAGGTGAGCTCCATGTGAGTTTTTTAAATTCTCCATTTGCGGATTATCACCATAAAATGAGAATTCCAAGTGATGGAATTTATAGGAATATTATCACCTGCTCATGTACATGATCCTGCTTTGATAGAGATTTATTCAGTTCCAAAATTTTATGACACATAAATAAGCCAGTAATAAAGTAATAAAGTTGTTCCACTGCATTTGTAAGTAGAGGGTGACTGAGTCAATACAGAGCTATTTAAATAATTTCTCTCATGGGGCAACAGATAGATTTTATCCTGTGCATCTCTCATTCTCATTTGGTTTTTAAGGGAAAATCCATCTTCTTTATTTCTTGGGTCACGTATGTTTTTATCTGTCCAACAGAAACAGAAAGCAAAAAAATTAGCAAGCAGTGCAAGAGACTAGACGCCATCAAAAAGAGAGTTGCCACTGTGTCATCTAAAACATAATAGCTTATCAACCTAGTGATTCCTGTATTTTCAGAATTCATATTCAAATTTCTGGTTCGAGGATCTTCATCCTCTGCTTCTTAATGATGTGTAATAACCTGTTCAGCTGCAAGACCTAAAAGTCAGCACACAGACTACAACTCATTTAACGGTTGCTAATGTTACAACTCAGGCCCATGAGCTTGATTTTTAATTTACAGGATCATCACTTTTGTTAACTTTTTAAATAAAATTTCACAGAGGAAGTGACCAGGTCTCTAGTAAATGATATCCTAATGTTTATTTGAGAAAGCCAGCAAAATTAATTCGGAACACACAAGATTCTTTTGCAGGAGAGAAATTTATATTAGACAGATAAAAAGAAAGCAATGGGACAAGCAAAACAGATTTCTCAGTAGAATGTTTTTTAAGAAAACATAATTAAATATGAGCTTTAATATCGTAACAAAATGTTCATTGTTCTAAAATGCATGTCATAATTGAACCACTTAACTGAGTCCATACATTTTCGTGAGGACTGTGTTGAGCATTCAGTTCCGTTGTTCTGTTCTGCTGTTCTGCTAATTCACTATTGAGACATTTGAAAAAGATGCGACTAATACATCCTGTTTGCTTTACAGTGTGATGAAAGTGAGACTATTTTTTACATCTCTGTATTTACTGTGCATGTCCGAATGCTGAACTTTTCAGTAAGCTACCTATAAGGAGGATAAGTGAAAACAAGTCTTGTTTTGGGTCAAGAAGCAAAACTTAAGAATACTTGTACTGTGGATCCTCTCAGTTAACTTAATGTTTCCATGTGATAAATACTTTTAAAGAGAATCTATTAAACCACCTCCTGTTCATTGGTCCTTCTTATTTCTGCACTACAGTTCACCCTTTCCTTTGTTGTGCAAGTTTCTGAGATCGCATGTACAATAGAAAAATAAAAGAATTAGATTAAATAAATAAGCAAATAAACAAAAAATGGAAAAAGGAGATTACAGATCATAAAATAATGGAATTGTAGGATAGTATGTGTTGGAAGGGACTGTCAAAGCTCATCTATTCTAAACCCCTGGAATGAGCAGGGACATCTCCAACTAGATCATGTTGCCCAGGAACAAATCCAGCCTGGCCTTGAATGTCTCCAGGGATGGTGCATCCACCACCTCTCTGGGCAACCTGTTTTACCACTCTCACTGTGAAGAATGTTTCCTCATATCTGCCCTCTTTTAGTTTAAAATCATTACCCCTTGTCCTATCACAATAGGACCTCCTAAAACATCTCTCCCCATTTTTATTGTAGGCCCCTTTTAAGAACTGAAAGGCCACAATAAGGTGTCCCTGGAGTCTTCTCCAATCCCAACTCTAAGTCTTTCTTCTTAGAAGAGGTGATCCATCCCTATGATAATTTTCGTGGCCCTTCCCTGGACACTCTCCAACAGGTCCATATCTTTCTTGTACTTAGGACTCCAGAGCTGGATGTACTGTACTCCAGCTAAAGTCTCACCAGAGCAGAGTAAAGGGGCAGAATCACCTCCCTCAACCTGCTGGCCGTGCTCCTTTGGATGCAGCCCAAGATATGATTGGCCTTCTGGCCTGCGAGTGCACATTGCCAGGTCATACATATCCAATTTTTCATCCGCGGGTGCTGCCAAGTCCTTCTCATCTGGAGTGCTCTCAAACTCTTTGACTCCCAGCCTGTATTGGTAGTGAGGGTTGTCCCAGTAGAGATTCAGGACCCTGCATTTGGCACCATTGAACCTCATAAGGTTCTCATGGGCCCACCTCTTGAGCCTGTCCAAGTCCTTCTGGATGCATTCCTTCCCTCAGGTGTTCCAACTGCACTTGATGTCATCTGCAAACTTGCTGACAGCACACTCAATCCCACTGTCTATGTATCTGATGAAGATATTAAAAAGTACTGGTCCAGTATGGACCCCTGAGGATGCCACTTGCCTCTGGTGTCCATCCAGACATTGAGCCATTGATCAGTACCCTCTGGATGTGACCATCCAGACAATTCCTCATCCACCAACCAGTCCACTTATCAAATCCATATTTCTCCAGTTTAGAGAGAAGGATGTCATGGGGGACTCTGTCAAAAGCTACTTCACTAATCATCTTGTTTATAATATCCCCACCCAAAAATGACATTTATGTGTTTAAGAAGCCATTACAGGCACAGGAATGGAAAGCTGGGGTGAGAGAGCAAGTTTAACTGGATATGGTGTCTAGGAAAAAAGCCCAACATGCAAACCACATAATAATGAATATAATGAAACTAACTTCACCCCTCCGCCTCTTCTTTCCTCTGTCTGTTATATTCTATTTGCATAGAGAGAACTCAAAAAGGAATCTAAAATGTTATTTTTTTGAAAGGGAGTGCAAGACATTTGCAATGCATTAAGTTAGAGGAAGTTTGAGATTGATGGGTGTTCAACTATGTCATGAGAGTCAGGAAAGGGATTAAATTAGTCACAAAGAGGACTCTACACATGTACACATGCTATATAAATTTATATATCAAATAGGTGTATATAGCGAATAAATTCTGTGCATTTTTAGAAAAAATATTTTATCTAATGTTTTTTTCTTGCATGGAAAAATTCTCATGGGAAGATTATTCCCATTTCTCCTATGACAACAAAGACCCAATAATGGATTTGTAACTTTGTTAGAAATCATAACATGGTCCCCTTCTGACTTCAAGCTGAATACTCTAACCCTAACATAAGTGATGCAGATAGTCAAAACCAATCATAGCTTCACATATTAAGAGACTTGCTCTGAATCACTCAAGAGCAAGTCACTTAATATGTGAAGCTATTTAGTCAGTTCTAAATGCACATTGTTCTTAAGAGCTTCACTGGGTTGGAGATGAAAGAAGCAGATTAGGAGAAAGAAAGAGATAAGCCCACCATAGTCAGTCTTCCCTACATGGTCAAAGCTGGGCTCAAGACTGTCTTGAACAAGTGTGGTTGGTCTTACCTTCATAATAAAAGTCACTGCCTATGAAGACAAGTTTTTGCACAAAAGGAGCACACAGAATAAATAAGAAGAATGGTACATTACAGATAAGATCTCAGAGAAAAGCAGACTACATATAAAGAAAACAGATAACTGTGAAACACAAATGACAGGCAAACTGAATTAAACAGAAAATCCAACAGACAAGTCCTTCAGGAATTTTCAGAATGAAAGTCATAAAGCATCTTTCATTTCCTTCTTAACTACGCTGAAGTTAGAGACTTACTTCTTACTGGTGATAGCATATGAGCCCAAACACCTTTCAGTATTCAGAAGAAATCTTCTAATTTATTCCCGCCCTTTAGAACTATGTGACCAACCTTAGGATTACAATAACCCAGGCAAAAATCGGCTTCAGTTATAAACTCCTCCCTAGAAACTGTTTTTTAATACCCGATATCTGCTGACAAATCTTGCAAGAGTTATGTAAAGTCCTAAGAAGCCTTTTCTTGTAATGACTCTTTTGCATGATCTCTGCAGAGATGCATGAAAGTAAAATGCATTGTTGGATTGGCTGCAGAATAGTGTAATTTTGTTTGGTTTTGTTTTCTGTCCAAAAGTGTTTTCTGTGATTTTGTTCACAGCCAGAAGTGTAGCACTCTTGTAGGAGCTGAATAAAAACTTGGTGGTACTTACCAAACAACAGTACAACTTGGGTCCTCATGTTCACTGTATGTTGATAACAAGAGGCAATTTCAAACAGATGAAGCTGCATTAGTGCTTTTAAAATTGTCCACGGGAATACACTCATGTGGAACAATGATTGCTGAGGCAAAATCAGATGAATGCTGCTTTCAGGACAAAATTACTGCTCCAAGAGAAGAGCTCTGAAAGAAATACATTTGAAGAGATTGGAGAGTAATTTCATGGAGAACAAATTGTGTAGGTTTGGTTTTGGGGTTTTTTGGTTATTCTTATATGTAAGTGTAATTTTTTTTCTTATTATTCTTCAATCTGACTTAATTTTTAATGTTAGAAGGGAAATTCAGGGTCTTTTATGGATTCTGATGTTTTCCTGTGGGAGGTTTTTAGTATGAAAAACCACATTTCTAAAAACTGCAATAAGCACATTGTCATTAAAGAAGAAAAATTAAGTAGAATTCCTTAGTCTATAAGTTACATGAATGACCTTTAAGAATTTGTTAATCTTCCCTTTTTGGTATGATCTTTGGTTAATAGTAAACCTGCCACTGTCTCAGGCTCTTCATACTGTTGAAATTCATTGTTGGGCAAATCTAGATAAGCATAAAAAAAAAAAAATTCAACTCTTAATCAAGCAGAACTGGCAATTTTCCTGCTCTGAAAATTGTTGTCATCACATTTCCTTACCGTTGAATGATGATATCCAGCATGACAGAGGTATAAAAGAGACATGGTTATGGGCCTAGTTTGTTCAAAGTGTAGAAGGAATGAAGATAGCCATCTTTACTGCAATTTGAAGGTGGCTGAAGTACAAGAAGCTGTCTCATATCCAGTCCTCTCAACATGCATCAAACAATTACCATGTTGCGATAATTATCTATTATCTGGGATGGTTGTCTTCAGCTATTTGATAGATCATATTGTTTGAAATACACTTGGGGGTGGGGATGTTTGTTGGTTGGTGGGGGTTTTTGATTTTTTTTTTTTCCTCCAAAACCTATGTTCCATTATTATAATTAAAGAAAGCAGTCAGCAATCATAAAAAAATAACAACAGAGTGTTCCATCATGACAAAACAATGTACTTCTGGATTCTCCCCCAAATAATTGTCAGTTTTGTTATTTTCAAAATTGACATTCAGACATATGTAGTTTTAAGACAGATACAAATAGAATTTTTTCCTCTAAATCTGCATAGAGGAAAAGTAGCTTTGTGTTTTTTCTCTATTTGTCCAGTAGGAAAGTCTGTTGCACTATTTTAGCACAAAATACTTATATTCCAGATATATATTTGCATTTTATTTCAAGTTCTGTTTTGATTTCTATTTTAATGTTGCTTGCTTTTGCCTCCCAGTGAAAATGTTGTGTGGCCATGACTCATTTCCATAGTTCCCTGGGAGTAAAAATGTTTTTGAAATTTGATTGAAAAAAAAAAAATCAAAAAGTTCACATTGTTAAATACTGTCAAGGGGTTCAAAACTGAAGTTTAACAATTGAAAGTATAATCTTTTTACTTTTTTCTGGACTGTTTTTTATCTCTAATTTGACATTTGTTTCAAGAGCAGCATTTTCAAACATCAGTCACTTTATTAGTTCAGAAACTGAATTCTGAATTTCCATTTATCATCTTACTTAAACAAATAATCAAATTGATACATTAACCAACAATTGTATCTGAAAGTAGAGCCAGAAAGATCAAAACAAATTTTTATGGAGTTATGTATAACAGAGCTCTAACTTAAAGTATTTAAAACATTTAATAATATGTTATATTGGGATGGAGACAAGAAGATATTCTTGCTTAATGGTCCAATTCCAACAGTTCCCAGAAAGAAAATGAGAGCTAGTCACAGCCCCAAATAACTAAAATGGGACTGTGAAACAGACATGAAAGAGTGAAACCCCTTTTCCAGTTACTTTAAAAAAAAAAAAAGGAAATATCAACAATGGTATTTATCAGAAATGCTTTGCCATAGATACATTTAATATATTCTGAATAATAAGAGCTCTGAATGAATTTACACTAACAGATTCTAAGGAATTATCAAAGAAACTGAGTCACAATATAGTAAAATTGTGCCAGAGAAAGAATACATCCAACCTAATTTTGTGGGCTAAACCTGGTAGGCAGGAAGGTCCCACGCAGACACTTTCTCACTGTGCTGCAATGGGAGGGACCAGAGAATCAGAAGGGCAAAAGTAAGAAAACTCTTGGGTTGAGATAATGACAGTTTACTAGTGTCCTTGGTTCAGCAGCAGCAGTCATTTTTCTCCTCCTTGGTATCTGGTGCTGTGCAGTGTTTTGACTTTCAGCTCTAGAACAGAGCTGATAACAATGATGTTTTGGTTTGGCCAAGGACTTTGTGAGCCTCATGCTCTGCCAGAGAGGAGGGGAAGCCGGGAGGAAGCAGAGACAGGACACCTGACCCAAACTGACCAAAGAGGTATTCCATACCACAGCACGTCATGCCCAGGATTTAACTGAGAGTTAGCTGGAAGGGCTGGTAGACTGCGGGGTTGGAGGAGGCATCAGTCAGAGCTTGGTTGGGCTGCGAGTTATCGGTCATCTGGTGGTGAGGTGTTGTATTCTGTTCCCTTGTTATTTCCTTTATCATTGTTATTATTGGTGGTAGCAGTAGTGATTTGTGTTATACCTTAGTTACTAAACTGTTCTGATCTCAACCCGTGGGAGTTGCATTCGTTTCGATTCTCCTCTCCGTCCCTCCGGGAGTAGAGGGAGAGCAAGAAGCGGGGGGGAGTGAGTGAACGAGCCCTCTGCCTGGTTTTAAACCACGACTAGGCAAAGCAAAAGATGTGAGCACAACCAAAACAAAATAAGGAATTATTCCCATTGGCAGGACATCAGCCTATCTCCATCATTCAGCCATCTCCAGGAAAGCGGGGCTCCATCACACATAGCAGTTACTTGGAAAGACAAACACAATCACTCCGAATATTCCCCATTTTCTCCTCTCTCAAAATTTTTACTGCTAAGCACAAAACCATATGGCATGACAATGGTGACCTCAACTATTTAGAATCATATGTCTCAGCTGTGTCCCCTCCTAACTTCTTGTTACTAGTGGGGCAGTGAGGAGCAGAAAAAGCCTTGATGCTGTGGAAGCACTGCTCTGCAGCAACTAAAATATCCCTGTCTTATCAACAAATCCAGGACACAGTACCATATAGGATGCTCTAAGTAAAACTACCTACATCTCAGTCAAAACCAGCACAGCTAAGTTCCTTAAAGCAGATTTTGAAAAATATATTTCATTCTTTCTGTATGACAGTTATGTCAAACAAAATTATATTTATTTTTATACTTTTGTATACTTTGTTAGGCGTTTCTATTCTCTACCTTAAGGTAACCAATAATAGGGAAAGAAATTGATAAGGGGGACAGTAAACCAGCAGACTCTTTTGTTAAGAATCAGAAAATTACTATGCATTTGTGACATTTTACTGTCTTCTTTGATGCTGTGGTTGAAAATGCCCTGGATTTGGCTGTATACGTACACCACCGGTGATAGTCTACAAAAAGCGGTGTTCAGGATGGCATACATACACAAAATGTTTCCTTTTGCTTGCTTTTCGTGACATGTTTATTCTACTAAATTTAGATAACTAGTGATCACTACAGAAACTTTGATTTACAATTGTAATTAGAATAAACACACTTGATCTTAGAACTCTCCTTTAAATACCTAGCAATTCAGTTGAGCTTTTTTAAGGATTTAGTAAAAATTGCATGATGCTATCGTATTAATTAATCTCATAAAAGCTATACAGTCATAGTCAAACTGATCCTTATGTTGGGTATTTTTATGTAAAGTCATTAAAACCAGAAGTACTTTTGCTCCCACAGGTAAACCGCTGCATAAAGCTTCATAGTATCAGACTCTTAAGCATGTGTGCATATTATTCCTGAGAGTTATTTCACACAGTAAAGGAACCTTTCCACACACAGATGTTTCCAGAACCAGAGCTAGAGTTCACAGCATTTAGTAGCATAGTTCATTAAATACTGTTGCGTTGCTATCACATCTTCCTAACCTGTGATTTATTTTTTTTTTTATATTAGCATTGCTTCCCTAAAACAGGAAAAGATACAAGCATTCTAATCAGAAGCAATATATATGTACATACACAAACATATGTTAATGTTTATTTTATATATACATGGACACACACACACACTGAAAAGTGTAGCTCTGTTTGCAAGTAGTCATCTTGCTGCTGCCATGTAAGATTTTAGTAACTATTCAGGAGATATACAGGTGTATTAATAATTCAGTACTGGTTGGCACCTTCATTCAACTTGACAGAGCTAAACTTTATTGCCATCTAAGATGCAAAATAGTGGTAAGACATAAGATTTCAGTTAAATCATATGGAGTGTTAGGGTTTGTTTTCTTTTTGTTGTTGGTGGTGGGCTTTTCGTTTTGTTTTGTTTTGGTTGGTTTTTTTTGTTGTTTTTTTTTTCTTTTTTTTTTTTAATTTTGATTGCTATGATGACATTTAAAATAAAAAAAAATCTCAAATCCTCTGAGAACCTTTATTATTTTTAACGTCAACTTTACCTTGTAAATTATTCCTATTTTTATGTATGTATGTCAATTCCAAGCACAATGGGAGATCTGCCTAGCTCAGCTAGCCTTGGATGTTAGCAATTAGCCAAGATACAGAGTGGTACTTGTGCTGAGTAGCCAATTTCCTTCTCCTGTTGTGTTAATAATCCTCACTTAATTATAAAGTAGTGGGTCATACTAGTTCTACTTCAATGCGTGAAGGGTACTAGTTGCCTGCTTAATGTACTATTATCATGAAGTGAATTCCAGAGATTTATAATGTTGTTTACTACTTTTCCATCCCACCCAATAATTGAAAAGGATTCAATTCTTCATTGAAAATAAAATACACAATAGCAGTACAGATTTTATTTGTTACCTTGGTAACAAATATTCCCTTTACAATAACTTCAAATATGTTTTCTTGTATAGAAGGTTTATTACAGATTTTAATAAGCATGGTTGTAAATAAGGTGCATTTGGCATGATGGCCTCAACATGAACTTTTAGAGTTAGGGCTGTGTAGTAAAGAGCTATGCAACTTGTCCACAATAACAAATTTGTGTCAGAGAAAAACTGCAGGAACCTTTTTTTGTCTTTTTTCATATCCTACATCAAAACATTTTCCACTGATGTAAATAGTACTCTTTCCACTGTGTGTTTTGCTGCTACGTTTTCAGAATTTTCTCTGAAACTCTTAAAATATCTACACATGGAATAAGGCAGACCAGTGGACAAAATTGTCATGGATTTGGAAGCACTGGTATCCTGTGTCTAAAGCTGATTGAACAAACTAGTAGGATTAGTAGATTCTGCATCCTTTTCAGAATATTCTATTTTTACATGACTGGCATTTTCCACAGAACAAAGTGCAATAGTAGAAACTGCTTTGTGTAATTCTAATCAGTATTTTTATTTTTTTTTAATCTAGTGTTTATGGTAACAATTACAAATCTTAAAAAAAGTTTTAATGATTTGGCTGCAACAGCTTTTATCTTAGGCTTCAATAGGCAAAGCCATCTATCTGAGGAGGCCACTTGCTGAGAAACCTAGAAGTTCAAAGCAGATATTCTGATTTTTATCAGTATCTTTTGTAGGCTGGGTGCCTTAAGTCAGTCTCTAACTACAGGTGGGGGAAGTGTCCCAGCTTACAGTGACTCCCGGGACTATAAGTATCTTTCCTGAAGCAGAAAGTACCAGCAACATGGAAATTTTTTTTTTTCCTACATTATATTTGGCTGTGTCTCCTCTGCTTACTAACTAACTAACTGACTGACTGACTGACTGACTGACTGACTGACTAACTAACTAACATTTATCGTGTAAAATATAAGAATATTAGTATGTTTCAGTCCTGGTCCTGTTTGGGCAGGGAGTTGGACAAGACGACCTCCACACCCTTCTAATCTCAACCGTTCTGTGGTTTGACAGAAATTTCAAGAAAAATATTTGTAGACAAAAAAATGGAGAAAGATATGTTATTGTAAATCCATGGACATTACTACAGAATGAAATCTATTTCAATGAGTTACTAAATCATTACATATTAAGTTTTAAAGGATTAAGCTTTACCAGCTGTAAAACTTAAAAGTTCTAAGGAATTCCTCATACTCAAGCAACACATCAAAGAGGCTTATGGACAGAAACAAATTTCAAAAGAGACCTGATGCCTAACAAGATAATGAGACTGTTTGTAGGGATAGTTTATGATTCAAATTAAGCATTTGAAATGAATTCAGAGTGAACAGTCAAGCTTTTGAAGCTGTCTAGAGATAACAACTGAAGATTTCCATTTCAAAGAGAGTATACATCAGTGTCAGGATGGACCTATGCAGATGGAGCTATAGTTTAAAAGTCAGTGAACAATTTACATAGGGTTAACTGAAGCCTTCATATAATCCCATAGCCCTAATCCTTTGCAACCCATGAAAGACTGACGACCTCTGTATTTTAGTGGATATACAGTTACATAACTAAAACATGTTGAAAAAGATAAGGCAGGTGTCAAGAGCCAAATGTTCAAAATCTATTGCCTATTAATTATTTTCTCATTTTACATAGTGTACATATACATGTTTTGAGATCTGAAAGAAAAATGTGTAAATATACAGGAAAAGAATATAAATTCTACAGTCAAAGATGTAGATGTACATGGACACAAGGAGAAGTAAGGTTCCAAAGACCTTACCCAAGGTAATGTTAGTGTTTTCTAACAACTGAGTACTTCTTTCATCTAAGCACAAATCGCTTAATATAGCTATTTCACATGTATTTTCCTCCTTTACAAAATATAAGAACAACAGAAAGAATGCACTGCAGGTCATTAGGAGCTAAATAATTTGTGTGACTGCCTAGAAAACATTCCCCCTGAGTATATAACTATCTGCGCTGTCTCAGAGGGACACACACTCACTCACTCACTCACTCACTTGCCCACTCACTCATTCACTCAGCTTGCTCACTGTCACACTCAATCATTCTCTTCTACCTGAACAGTGAAAGATAACCTCTTGCACTATGCAGTGTTCCTAGAGAGAGGTGGAGAATTAAATCAAGCACCAAGGTCTCTCTCTGCACATATCATTTCAATTGCCCTCATGCTACCAGTGTGTTGGATGGTACCACGTTTAATTATCCTTGAAGTGAGCCAACACTTAGTTTCCCTTAAAGTGGGTATACTGTGTGCAGAGCAATCTTTTTTCCGTTTTCTTTTTGAGTTTTTGCTTTTTTCTTCAAGAATTACTCATATTTTCTAAATCTAAGTTCAGCAAAATCAACAAAAGCAGGAGCTGAGACAGATGCATTACAACCAAGACACAGCAGCATTAAGGTATTAGAAAGGTATTATTTCCTTGATTGTTTTAATTACATGGTGGTTCTAAACTGCATTAGAGATCACCTCAGTACTTAGGATGTAATGGCAACTTAGTTGCCATTATTGCCATTGACAAAACCCATGTATTTTCTTCTCCTAAAAAGATGTTTGGTAATCATTATGTTTGGGTAAAGAGCAAAGCACTGGAGCAATGAATTCTACATAGATCATGGTTACTGGGCAGTTATTTCCTTAGAATGAGAAACTGGTGGTCTCAAAAGATGATACTGATGTCAAGAATTTGCTGGGTAAATAAAACCATCCAGCATAAAACCAGTTGGGTGAAGAGAATATGATGCGATAAAATCCAAAGGTACGCTGCTTTGTGTTTGTCCATAACTTATTTGGATGAAAAAAAAAAAACACAAACAACCCAAAAGGAAAAAAAAAAACCAAAAAAAAGAAAGAAGAAATATTTAGAAGACAAACCAGAAATAGAACAAAATTTGCCTTTTTAGTTCCTGTCTGTAAGGAAGCTCAGATGTGCCAAAAGTCTTGTAGAAGAAAATATATGCCAGATAATTCATAGAAGAGAGATCAATTTTTACTTTCATTTATACAGCTGAACACTTTACTGAATATGCTTTACTATGTTTTCTTTAGCAGTTAAAAGATTTGTTTTAAAAGGATACTAAATATGAGCTATGAAAACAACATTTAACTAGATTGTTCATCCCCATAAGTCTGCAGTTAGTTTGAAGGCAGATGTTACTTTGCCCTATTTGTTCCTTATTATTCCCTTATTTTTCAAGGAAGATTTTGTTTGTGGTGTTGAGGTTTGGTGGGATTTTTTTTTTCAGATTGGTTTTCAGCTGTCTTTTCTGAAGGATCGTTCAAATGAATAACCAGTAGTAGATGCCATGGAGACATTAAAGAAATTCAGGAATCTCTTTCTGGATCTGCATGCCTAGCTTACAGCTTTCCATCAATAACTATGTAGATAATACTACCTAGGGAAAAAAAATAAAATACACTGAGCTTACAGTAGTTAATACTGTCCCTCCCAAGGACTGAGCCAAATATAAAGGCACCAAGACGCGTGCATCATTATTTCAGAGTTTTCAGAATAGAAGAAATAATAGAATAAAACATGAATTAAATGTAGAGAAAAAGATATGCAGCTTTGTTTACTTGAGGGATGTCCTAAACATATAAATGTTATGAGAATAATAATGCAGGAAGTTCTGACAGGAAGCAGTCATATCAAGGCAAAGATAAACCAAGGAAAATAATGAAGATAAAGGTTTTCAGACTTTAGAAATGGTGATCCTATTTGAGATTTAGTAAAAGAAGATCATTGATATAAAGGTAGTGAAAGAAGAAAAAAAAAAGGGGGGAGAAAAATGATAGGCAGTTTAAAGGATTTGAGAAAAGAGTCATTAATCACAAAAGTAAGAGAAGATTAGGCAAAAGAAAATGTTCAAATGTTGTTTGGTAAGAAATATCTTAAATCAGAGAATGGTAGAGTAACGGAATGATTTAGGTTGGAAGGGACCCTTGGTCTCTGGTCAATGCCCCCCTGCTCAAGTGGGCTCATGTAGAGCAGGTTGCCCAAGATCTGATCCAGACAGCTTTTGAAGATCTGCAAGGACAGGGAGTTCACAACCATTCTGGGAAACCTGTTGCCATGCTAAGTCACCCTCACAGTACAAAAAATTGTTTCCTTATGTTCAGGAGGCCTCCCATGTTTCACTTTGTGTCCATCACCTCTTGTCTTGTCACTGGCACCACTGAAAAGAGCCTGGCTCTGTCTCCTTTTCACTGTCCCTGAAGGTATTTATATACCTTAATGCGATACTTCCCTGTGCCTTCTCTTCTTTTGTCTAACTAGTCCCAACTCTCTCAGCCTTTCTTCATGTGAGATAAATTTAAAAAACCAGCAACAATGAACAATGACAGGTTAAGAGAGGAGAATCAGAGTTTTATGCATCTAAGGTCTGTCTTAAAAAAAAAAAAAGAAATAAAAAATTCCCATACACAAATATGAGCTGTTTAAAAAGTAAACATGAACTGCTTGTTCAGATATGTGTCAAAAATAGCTTAAAATTTTTAACAATGATGTGAAGCTACTTAAAAATTACTCTGCATAGGGATATCTTCTATCAATGCCGTGAAACAGATGTTGCAAATGTACAAAGAGAGAATCTGAGCATAAGAACTCAACTTTGGATAAAACATGAATTTTGTATTACTTATATAATAATTTATGTCTGCAAGTAAATTGATTCATTTCCTGTCTTTGTTTAAAAATAAACTAAAGGCCTTAAGCCTAGAAAGTAAATCTCTTCACCACTTAGATCACTTCACTCTCCCACGTAAGTTTTGTCAGCAGGACATATTTGCAATTTATATCTAACAGACCACTATCTAAAGAATGTATAGCAATAGTTCTTGAGATTGGTTCATTATGCACATTAAAATAAATAATGAGAGGTGTTTTTTTTCCTATTTGCTGACCAAAAAAGGTCTAACCAGTTTAACATGTCAAACTATTATTAACATCCATAACTTCAGATTCTAGGAGTAATTAGTTCGATATCACTGTGTAAGCCTTTCAATTCTTTTCCTACTCAGATGGTCAAAATGGTCTAAGGTGTTTAAAGGAACAACAAATTAAAGAAACAAAAACTAGACTTCTTGAGATAATTCGTTTTTGAGAAATTTTGATGAACTCAAGTCTCATTGCAGTCATGGAATCTGACAGAGAATAGGATCAGAACCTCAGTATCTTTGAATATCTATACCTAGTTAGTTATTCGGAAAGGCAATATTTTTAGTCCAAAGTAATTGCAGCAAGAAAATTGATTACATCAGCGTAAGTATGTCTCAAACATTTTTAATAGAAAGAATCATATAGCATATTCAAATTTTTTATTTCAAATTCAGCTTTTTTTTTCTGTTTAGGTAAAATTAGCTTCTCTTATTGTTTTCCTGTGGTAAACATCTAGAGTCATAGAATCATAGAATCACAGAATAGTTAGGGTTGGAAAGGACCTTCAGATCATATAGTTCCAACCCCTTTGCATATTTCATCTGTTCATGAATTATGAAAGTTTCCTTCACCATTACTTTAGTGCAGTTTTTGTTTTGAGGTAAATGAAGCTCAGTGTTAGATAAGAACTTTGACCGGAATAGGTAATATTACTAGTCCCGTCTGTTTTTCCTGACTCATTTAATATATCTCAGAATACCAAGAAGTACTGAAGATATCCTGTTGATTTTTTTGATCTTGATGCCCTCTTGGCTCTCAGGATGCAGTTAACTTATATTCATTATCTTTGGTATATGTCCACTGAGGACATCAAACCAGAAAAATTTGAAACAAAGCAGAAAATTAAAAAAAAATAAATATACATCTTCTTTCACTTTTTATTTTCTTGTCACCTTTAACCCAGACTAAATTCTTTTTCGTCAGACTACTTACAGGAACTTAATTTGTCCTTTGGGTTTGCACAAATTGATTGAAAGCAAACTCTCCTTTATACCTTACTTCAAACCTAGTGAATTATATTTCTCAGTAATTTCTGATGAATAAATGTAGATGGTTCAATACTAAATAGAGAGTATGAAACTAGATTTCTCTTCCAGATCAGAGATGTATGTGCAGAACTTTCTCTGGGATTAGGTGTATTCCAAAATTGTTTGCTGTCTCAGATTGCTGTCACAAATAGTTTTGCTACTCTCCTGATTCCCAAACAGGACAACACTATTTATAATCCTTGGAACTGGCCATAACCTTTATATCCATTGCCATACTGGTTTTTTTTTTGTGTGTGTGTTGTTTGTTTTTTGTTTGGTTTTGTTTGGTTTTGGTTTTGTTTGCTTGGTTTGGGGGGTTTTTTGGTTGCTTTTGGGGGGGGTTGTTTGTTTGGTCTTTTGGTTGGTTTTGGTTTTCATTTTTATTTTGTTTTCTACCAGTGGAAGCAAAAACAGTTTAGTGAAGGCAAATACTTGCTATCTTTACCAAACCAGTGACTAAAATACAGATATTCAAAACTCCAGAAATCTCAATAAGCAGCAAAAAGCTGAAAAATACAACACAGAAAAAAGACGGACCGTGTTTATATTTTTAATGCTAATATGAAAGCATTTCCCTTCCCTTCAACTCCCAGTAAAAACAAGACTGCAAAAACAAAGTACCGAAAACTTTAGTTTTAAGCTAAAAGAAAAGGATCCCTCAACAAAACACATGACACCTATGTAGGTACCTTGCTCTTTAGATCACACTAAAATCCACCCCGTTTAAAAGCTTGACTCCTTTGACTGAACGTCCATAAAAAATAAAAGACAGTGTATGGTAAGGATGTTACGAAGTTTTACACCTGACTTCTCTGAGGTAGCCAGAACCAAAACATACAGGTTGGGACCATCACACTACACTTGATAAATCAATATATAACTCCTTTTTGGAAAGTACTGTTTATCTAGATCGTTTAACTTGATGTAGCCTCTCGCGACATCAGGGACTTAGCTGCAAAGCTGTATGTCTGCAGTCTTCATGCTTGTAATTCAGAGCCTCATACCTGGACCTTTTGAAAAACGATGAAGCTTACAGTGAAAGAAAAATAAAATCTAACACTTTTTGGCAGGAAATAATTTGGCAGGAAATAACTAAAATTTAGACTGACTGTCCGCCCATTTTCCTATATGGTGACATGTATAGAAAGACACAGCAGACAGCAGTGTGTTTCTTTCTGTGTAGTAGTGGGGTGAATTTACCTGAGGCTGTAAAACACAGACATGATTCTTCCTGCACCTTATTGTTCAGGAAATAGATGTTTTATCATGTAGTATCAGAAACTTTCAGACATGAGCAGGTTCAGCTTAACAACCACCCTAGAGATCTCAAAGAATACATGGCATTGTTTCCATTATGAAAAATAGAAGTTATTCTCTACAAGCAATAAATGGTTATTTCTGAATTAAATTTTGTTTTTATTTTTGAAAACTAAAAATAATTTTTAGTCTCCCATTTTGATAATTAACTTCCTTCAAGAAAAAATGGTTAAAATATAATGTTTTGACTTTGCCATGTCTGTTCAGAAGCCTAGGATTTAATGAAGTCCTGATTTATCAAGTAATCAAACAGGTATGTAGGTTAAGATCCAGGGGACCCAAGGGAACTACTTGTATGTTATAAACTTCTTAAAGCAGGGTACATGTTCAGAAGCCTTGCTGAGTCAGCATCTTCCAAATTTTTATGCATTATGGAAAATATCTTCAGATATTAAATAAATTTTCTGTAGATGAGTGAGTGTCGTGACATCTTTATCAGTCAGTAAAAATGGAAATGGAAAGGGAAAGAAATCATTTACGAAACAATGAAGTTCAATTAATTATTTCCTCTGACAAGTAGAACGAGAATATCACTAAATAATATATCTACTAAGAACAGGGAAATATATAAAACTATATAAAACTGAAAAATGTAGTAAAGTGGTTTGCATAATTTCAAAATCCCTATAAAAGAACTGTTCTGTTAACAACCATATGTCTCATACTTTTAGTAATCATAACTTTTTTCAGTACATGAAAACACTTCTTGCTAGGCTTCCTGTGCACTGGAAACAAAAGTGTATATGTAGCAGTTTCCTATAGGATGACTTCTGGGGCCATAATTACATTATAAATATTTGAGTGTGCTCTCACTGAAGTCATTAGAGCTATTCATATACAGCAAGTGAAGCACATGCTTGGAATAAGGTGAAGGCTTCAACATAGCTTTTGCATAATTCCAAATTTTTGACTTTAGGTACTTAGTACCATGAAATATGAAATAAAAAATACCAATAGTAATTAAAAAAAAAAAAAAAAAGCAGGAACATTTCTTGGGACAACTTATTGTTATGTTAGGTTTTGTATTGCTTTGGATTTTTCTCTACTATTTTTATGATGGTCCTTAAAGTTTATCTCCAGAAAAGCAATTAAAGAATTTTGGCAGAGCTCCTACAGTCAGTTTCCTGAAATAGCTGAGGGTCTAGCAGTGACATAAATAAATAGTCAAGTTGAATACAAGGCTTTGGCTGGTCCTTTTTACCAGCTGTACTAATAAATCAATTTGATGGTGTGGATCACCCTCGTGCATTCCTTCCTCTAATGCTGCTAACTTGGAAGGGCTGTTGTTTTGCTATTAGACTTTAATTTGAAATACTGGCCAGCTGTTCTGAAAACCCACATGTTTGAACAGAAGAATAAACAGATTACCTAACTGAGATAAAAAGTTTACAAAGAGCTGGTTTTTTCCTCTGCATAGTCTGTCCTCTGCATCAAAGCTTAGCACATCTGAAATTCTGTAATGTTAAATATATTTCAGTTAAATCATCACCAAGCAGGCATACAAACACATTTGGTATAATATAAATCATTGTTTCAATACTTTACACAAGTCCTAAAGTGCTATAAAAGTACTTTTATACAGTGCATTTGTATAGTTTGAAACAAAGCTACTTTGGAGAGTTCAACAGAATGAAACAGATTTTTCTGCTTTCATGTATTTTACAATTAATATGGGTAACATAGGTAGAGGGTTATGTTCTGACCCTATTATTATATTCATTTAAAATTAAAATTCTCATTTATGCATGTTTCATCTGAATCTAAGTTTCTTAGATACACATATTCACCTTAATACGATATAGGAAGGTTCATGGATTGCCTTGCTACTATAATGCTCAAGGTTTCTGTGAAGGTATCTGTCTAGTTGTGCATACACAGGCACCTAATGTGCACAGAGTAACAGTGACTACATGCATTAAACTAGGTTTACCACTGAATGCCATTTTACACTAAATGTATGCATGCGGTGCCTGACACTGTATCATTCTGTTATCTATTTAAACACCTAAATGGCCACTAAATCCATAGTGTGTGAAAGTCTCAGAATGATCAATAGCTTCACCTCCATAATGTAAGTATTAACATTCCAGTTTTGTAACTTGAGAACCAAAGATGACTCTAGCAGAAATAACACATGCACCTTATCCTTATGCGCAACCAAGAATGAAATGCAGCTGGGTGACTGGCAGCTGATGTTGATATGATTCTTTTGTGGCAACTGCAACTTTTTTATGAAATGTGAAATGCTTTTTCTCTAGAGAGGTTATCAACCTCTCCTTCAATAAATTTTTTTAGACAAACCATGTTTTGGTATGAGTTTTAAAGTTTTCACAAATATCACCTGCTTAGGTGAAAGATTTGCTTGCTCTATGGCAATGGAGGAGGAGATAAAGTTCTGTTTCTCCTGAGCCTTCACAGGAAATAGTCTATCAAAAGCCAGTGAAAAAAGAAACTACTTAGAAACTAGTTCAAGACTTAGGTCTGATTTAGGTGCTCTGTATCACTCTAACAGCTTTATGGCCAAGTAGTAGAACTCTCGTGGATCACAATAGTTTCAGATGCTATGTAGATGTTGCATTGATCCCACTAATATGCATGGTAATTCTACAAAAGCCTAAAAGTTTGCCTTTAGGTGAGTATACTACAGGGTAGCTGAAACAAGGACAGAGCCTTAGCCTCAGCTAAATAAGGTCTAAATAAGCAATACTTTTGATATTTGTCAAAAGTCACTGCACAGTGAGCTAGGATAAGAATTTATATTATTATAGTTAGTTTAGAGTAATTCTCTTTATCATTTCTATTGTGTGGTAAGGGTAATTTATTGTGAGACAGCTTATTCACCCTGAAGAATGGGAAATTAAACTTTGAAAACAGCACTCCACTTAGCCATTTTTCTCTCAGTAAATGCTAAGAACATCTAGCTAAGGAGCAGCATAACGTAAATAATGAAGAGGGTTGGCATGATATCATAGACTATGACTTTACTTGCAGATGTCTTCCAACTCTCTGTATGAGGTAGGACAGGTTGCCTTTATTTTGTCATTAAAATGTGCAATACTGTTGGTCTTATGGCTAATTCTTGAGGACCTACCATGTACCCTCTTTTTACAGGTATCCTTCCATCAACTCTCTTATTCACCTTTGGATTCTCTATTGATCATCTTCTTCTCATGTTTGATTGATAATTTCCCATGTGTATTAAATATTTTATTGATATCTAGAGAGATCAATAAGGACTTTAAAAGAACCTTGCAGAAAGGCTGGCATAAGTGAAGCAGCAGAGAAAAGAAGACTACTGGAAGCAAAGAAGCATCTTTAAAACGTGTAAGCTAGTTCCAAACAAAGATCACATAGTCTCTTAAAGAAAATATTAAGTCACAATCAGAAAACCTAAAAGTTACTCTGAGCATCAACTTGTTAAAAACCATGGAAGACAATAAAAGGAGGCATTTTCAAATACCTGCTACAGGTATTTGAAAGCTGATCAGGCCAATATGTGATTAAGGTGTAGAGGAAATAGCAAAGGATATTGAACCATGGCAGAAAAGCCAAATCAGAACTTTTTTGCGTGTGTCAATATGTACTACAAAATTGCTTACAGAACATTCTCAGCAAAGCTGGGAAATTCCCAAATCCCCTCTTCACAGAAGACAAGGGATAGGTTCATACCAAAATATCACCATAATAGAATTTATATTAAACAGGTTAAATGAACAGTAACAAGTAACAATAATGAAATTGTATTTTACTCAAGCAGCCAGAGGAACTAAAATACTAAATTGCTATGATGTGGAACCCACCACTATCATTAATGTCTGCACTAAAAGAACAGAAGATGAACAAAACATGACATCAATCTTCAGAAAAGTTTCTACAAAATTTCCACAGAACTACAGCCCTTCATTTCTGACCTCTGCAGTGAACAATATAGCAGTACAATTCCTTATTGTAGTAACAAGTTTGATCATCTGGATTATTACACAGTACTGGGGAAATAATTATCAAGACTTGCACAACCTAAAGCATTCTTTGCATTTTCTCATAGTAGAATAGTAGCAGTTATGGGGTTTTGTGATAGTAGATTGTATTCAAAACTAATGTGGGAAAGAATGTCAATGGTGAAGTTATGAAATCTGCTGATACATAAGATAACCCAAATGTAAGTTGACTGTGAAGTGCTGCAGATGAATCTTACACTCTTGAATTAGCATGTTGAAATTATTTGTCAAGATTAAGTCTTTGTCAATACAAAGTAATTTACATGGAAGAAAATAATCCTGAACATACTAAGACAATGTTACTTTATTACTGTTCAGAATAGAGTCACAGTAGACAGTCCTTTGATAGTCAGTTCAAGCCTTAACACTCTCTAAAATGTCATCTAAAATACTAGGAAACAGCAGAGAAATGAGAATAAATTAGAAATCACAATTGCTCGAATTCACATTTAAAATAAAACACATGGTTCAGGTCATTCCATCAAAACAGAAAACAGCAGAACTAGGAAAGCACAGAAAACACCAAAAACTATGTTTGAAGAGGAAATGGTCCCAGAAATTAATTAGCCAGGAAACCTTTACCTTGCACATAAGTCAGCAGGTAGGAAAGTATGCTAAATGTCTATAAAATCATGAATGCGATGGGGACACTGTCATGGTTAAAACCCAGTCAGGCAACTCGTTCACTCACTCCCCCCCTTCTTTCCCTCCTCTAGTAACTAAGGTATAACACAGATCACTACTGCTATCACCAATATTAATAACAATGATACAGGAAATAACAAGGGAAGAGAATACAACACCTCACCACCAGCCCACTGATAGCTCAACCCCCCAGCCCAACCAAGCACTGACTGATACCTCCTCCAACCCTCCAGTCTCCCAGCCCTTCCGGCTAACTCCCAATTACATCCTGGGCATGATGTGCTGTGGTTTGGAATACCCCTTTGGCTAGCTTGGGTCAGGTGTTCTGTCTCTGCTTCCTCCTGGCTTCCCCTCCTCCCTGGCAGAGCATGAGGCTCTCAAAGTCCTTGGCCAAACCAAAACATCCTTGTTATCAGCTCTGTTCCCAGGCCTAAAGTCAAAACACTGCACAGCACCAGCTACCAAGAAGGAGAAAAATGACTGCTACTGCTGAACCCAGGACAGGACACTGAATAAAAAAAAAGAAATTCACTCTTTCTTCTATGTATTGAGGTTATGTGGCAAGGTTTTGCTAGTGGGGGGAGACTGCAAGGGGCCTTTGTAAGAAGAGACCAGAAGCTGCCCCCTGGCTAGACAGAGTCAGTTTCAGTTGGGTCCAAGACAGTCCCACCTCTGGCCGAAGTTGAGCCCACTGGTGGCATTGGTAGCATTATCTAAAGGTAAAAAATGTTATGCAGCAGCTGTGAGAGAGGAGTGAGAATATGTGACTGAAGCAACCCTGATGACATCAGGGTCAGTGCAGAAAGAGGGGAGGAGTTGCTCCAGGAGCTAGAGCAGAGATTCCCCTGCAGCTTATGGTGCAGACCATGGTGAGGCAGTCTGCGTACTGCATCCATGGAGGTCCACAGTAGAGCAGATATTCACTTGCAGCCTGTGGAGGACCGCACATGAGAGCAGACATGCCCTGAAGGAAGCTGTAACCTATGAAAAACCTGTGCAGGATCAGATGCCTGTCAGGACCTGTGACCTTGTGAGGGCTCCCCACCAGAGCAGTCTGTTCATGAAGGACTGTATCCTGTGGGAAGACCTCATGTTGGAGAAGTTCATGAAGGACTGTATCCCATGGCTGGACCTCATACTGGAGCAGGGAAAAAGGATAAGGATTAAGGAATAGAAGAGCTGTCACAAAGTGGTTGCAACACAGATTCCCCTGCACCACTTGGGCAGTGGGTAGAATATTTAGGAATGAAGTTGAGCCTGGGAAGCAGGAAGGGTAAGAAGGTGTTTATAGTTTTGCTCTTATTTATCACCATCATACTCTGTTATAATTAATTGGTAATAAATTAAAACAATTTCCCCAAGTCAAGCCTGTTTTGCCCATGATGGTAATCGGTAAGTAATCTTCCTGCCCTTATTTCAACCCATGAGGTTTGCATAGTATTTATCACCCTGTCCTCTTGAGGAGGAGGAAGTATAGACTGGCTCGGAGGGCACCTGGTGGTCAACCCCCCCACTTCCTAACATAACAGTAGTGAGCGCGCATTCAATTGTCAGGAAGCAGGTTTAAAACAAAATCAATACGAATTTTCTTGACCTCTAAAAAATGCATAGTTAAAAGACAGAAGTCATTGACACAGGTTCTTAGAAAACATTTGTTACTGGAGTTGTGTTTTAATCTATGCAATGCAGTGCTTTAACATTCAAGGGCAGTAATTACCCTATTCCAGTGCATTCAATTAAAGAATTGAGTATGATTTTACCCATGAATTAATTTTGGCATCCATGCCTCCATTCCCATTAGCCCTTAATTCTTTATTCACAGTACAGATTCAAAAAAACAAAGGTAAAATTTCTTGAAATGTTAGGTCATGACTAGGTTACAGTTTTAACAGAAATGGTTTACAGAAATGTGGTGAGGCAGTGGGAAACTGAGATTGTCCTGACTATTCTAGTATGCAGTCTCTGTTTTTCTGCAAAGTGTTTCTGTGATCACTGGTGAATGAAACACAGCAAGGATCCTTAAACTAGTTCAGGAGTAGCTGCTGCATTACAATTGCCTGGACCTTCATCCGCAGGTAGAAGGACTGTATCAGCACAGGGATGTGGTTGCTGTTCCCAGGACTAAAGTTAATTCCTCTGCATGGTACTACCCCACAGCTAATTTCCCACTATCTGTATTGCAGCAGGTAGATATGCTTTTAATCCTTCTGTGTTTCTCCATGTACAAAACAGAAGACAAAACTATTTCCTGTGCTTTCAGAAATATAGGACAGATTAACTTATCACTTACATATACTGTTTTCTGTGAGAATTAAATAAAACGTAGAGATTTGTACTTTCTATCCCAGGTTTTGGGGGATTCATTTTCTTCCAGATTTCTTGGAGTGAATTTTTGACTTTGTCCTGGGTTCAGCAGTAGCAGTCATTTTTCTCCTTCTTGGTAGCTGGTGCCGTGCTGTGTTTTGACTTTCGGCTCGGGAACAGAGCTGATAACAATGATGTTTTGGTTTGGCCAAGGACTTTGAGAGCCTCATGCTCTGCCAGGGAGGAGGGGAAGCCAGAAGAAAGCAGAGACAGGACACCTGACCCAAACTGACCAAAGAGGTATTCCATACCACAGCACGCCATGCCCAGGAGGTAACCGGGAGTGAGCCGGAAGGGCTGGTAGACTGCGGGGTTGGAGGAGGTATCAGTCGGTGCTTGGTCGGGCTGTGGGGTCGAGTAATCAGTTGGCTGGTGGTGAGGTGATGTATTCCGTTCCCTTGTTACTTCATCATTGTTATTATTGGTGGTAGCAGTAGTGATTTGTGTTATACCTTAGTTACTAAACTGTTCTAAACTAACTATAATATGTACTAAACTTAGTTACTAAACCCGTGGGAGTTGCATTCTTTTCGATTCTCCTCTCCCTCCCTCCAGGAGTAGGGGGAGGGAAAGAAGGGGGGGAGTGAGTGAACGAGTTACCTAACTGGGTTTAAACCACGACAGACTTGCATGACCTCTGCTGAAAGAAAGTTTCAAGCTTTTCTTGAGTTATCTAACCATAAAAATAAAACACTTTTCCCATATGTTAGGATTATAAATTTTCTACCTGAATTACTGAAAATTAGCTTAAGGGAAGGTGGATGGAGAGAGAGAGGAAGTAAACCCATATTTTTTCAATAGACACCTAAAAGCAAAAGGCATTTTTTCAGAAACAGTTCAGATTGCCTGTTTCACAAATATGAAATAAAATTTCTGACAAGTTGTACAGGTTGCACTTTGGAGGTGAAATGATTGAGTTCCTGCATTTGAGGATGATTTGTTAACTTGTTAATTTAACAACCGGAGTTTTTCCTTTCATTAGGGAAAATTTTGCTGTTCCCTGAATATTAAACTACATTTGTGGAGATTTGATTGACTAGTAGAACTATCCTATGAATTTAGGGATCACTTCTGGTGTAAAGCATTTTAGCAAAAGTGATTTTAGACAGCTGAAGATCTATCTCCTAACCTATGCATTTTAACCATTCTGTAAAATTATTATAGTCTTTTCTGTATTTCTACAGTAACCAAATATATCTTTGTATTTCTACAAATTTGCTGAATGTATATTTCCTGATTACTATCCTACACTCCTCTAAACAGGGAAACAAAACCCAGTAAAATCTTACAAACATTTAAACCTGAATACAAGGATACATGTGTTGAAAACTCATCACAAACTATAACACAGTACAACTTCAGATTTTTGTGGGCTTTAAGATGAATCTGTAAAAATAAAATTATCACACTGATCATTTAGAAATGTAGCGTATGGTATAAAATAGAAGTAAGCAAATGAAGACTGAATTTGCTGATCCATCAATAGAATTTCAATTCTATTGAATCAACCAAGGAATTAAATCAATGAAGGAATGACGAAAAGCGCAAAGATGGAGAAAAGAGATCGTGAGTATGTAGTAAGCCTTTGGCTGAGCACTAAGCACTAAGATCATGAGTAAGCATTAAGCTAATCAGACAGCAAATGCCACTCATGGAAACACAAGGATGTCTGGCTTTCAAATTATACATGAAATACACCCCCACCTCCTGAAACTGCACACTTGAAATAGAATGGCTGTGGGTAATATCTTCTGCACCACTGAGTCACACTGTGGGGCAGAACTGGACATGTCAAAAAGAATATGTACTGTACTCTGTTATATTATGCATGCTACACCAATTATTGAAGATCCAAATAGCTTTCTAGTATTGTACAGAATGCTGATCCCTTCATGCATGACTAGAAGTTGGGTGTGCTCATCGAAAGCATCAAAATAACTTAGCTTCTCGAGTGAATTTCAGCTTTTACAGAATATTAAGCACCTTATAAGGACAGCATGAGAAGTCATGATATTCTCTTCACATCTTTAAAAAGATGGTTGCATTCCATACATTCAAGCTTCCAATCTATTGAAATATTAGTCCAACCAAAGCATTTTCTGTATATTGACAGTGGAAACTGAGTATCACAACCTTAAAATTAAGGCTGTTGTCAGTGAGTTGGTCTTCCATTCCTGAGCAGGACTAGCAACACTTTCATTATTAGAAGATCTCAGTTTCTTCATTATTAGAAGCTCTCAGTTTCTTAAATTCTGTAGAGTTTTAATGTTCGTCTTCCTAGCGTCCCTGATTGAAAATAAACAAAAAGGGGTGGGGGCTCGGTAAACTCTTTGAAATGATTCTCTTTTATATCCATGTATTCTTCTGCATATTATATTCTGTATCAATACATTTCTCTCTAGCATACATTTTGATTATGTGTGAAACGATTACAAAAAATAAGGTTGGGTATTTTTTTCTCTTCAGGGACTCCGTCCTAACTATCTAGTTGCTCTTTAGAGAGCTATTTATTTACATGCCTTCTGAATGAGATACCATGTTAGCGCTGTTTCCCTCACCAAATACAATTTCTTTTAATATAAACATTATAATTTGCTTCACTAACTTTATGAAGATTGCAATATCTACTAGCAAGATGACTGAAAATAGCCTTGCTATGAATCCTAATTGATTAATTCATAAATGTGAGCATAGAGAAACTGCACAGTGTTGTCTTTTCAGCTGTGCCTTAGGGTGAGGTTTTAATAATAATGTCATTATGTTTCATTGTATGTAGATAACACAGATGTGATCCGAAAAACATTTGAATTTCAGCATCCATTTTGTAATTTCTCCTGAAGTCTTGGCCTCTAAATATTAAAGCAGCTTCAAGCATGTAATTGAGCCCAGTTGCAAGGAAACTAATGCATCTGAATACAGTACCATCTGTGGCAAGATCTTTCTGGTCATCTCACACATCCCTGCAATGCAACACAGCACCCATGGCCAGTTTCTATAAAAGCAGCCGGGAAACAGGTAGTTAATCACGCTGCCTTTCTGGTTATGACTAAGAATTCTCCTTTGTTGTCTAAATCCACTCATGAGCCAAAGAAAACTCTGGAACACAAGAGAGGTTAGAGAGGTGGAGGGATGAAATAGAAAACCGTTACACCTGATTTCTAATGACCCTTTCTGTTTCCTTACCTCTGTGCCATGTGAAGGCTGGCCTCTTCCTGGCATTACAGAACAGCTGGGGGCAAAACACCTTTTGGATGTAGGTGTCCCACTACAAAGTCTATACAGTTCTTGTAATAAAGCTAGATGTTAGAAACCACGATGAGTGATGCATATTCATAAAATTTTAAACGTCAGTTAAACCAATCATGTGACATACCTCACATAATGGATCCTATGACCTACAGGTTGCTTAAACTTCTCTATAGATAGCATTTTGTTATTTCGATATATAATGGCTTATGATTGTACTTAGCAGGCGTTACTGCAGATTACATAAACTAAATAATATGGAATGTCAACAATTTTGAGTAAGCTTCCTGATTGAAAGCGCCTTGGATCAAAGAATGATTTACAACCATTACCATTTTTGCACGTGAATAAGTTTCTTCCTGGAGATGTTTTCAGGATTTTTGCGTGTTTGTGTGTTCATGCACACATACACACATGCACATACACACACATGAAGGATATTAAACTGTTTTCTTACACGAAACAGGCACATATTTTCCCCTTTCAACCACATCCATATTTTGACAGATAGATTCATGGATGTTTGAACTTTTGATAAAGGACTAACAAAATCTCTTGAAAAATAAATACCTCAAGACAATTCTTACCTCAGCTCATTGATGCCTAGGTTCAAGTAACATGATCTGCACATTGAAAATGCACTGAGACATGATAGAGCAAGGATATTACCATTTGCCTACTTCAATGAGGTTTGTTTTTAAAAATGGTATGATTTTCTCACATAGCATTTCAAAGTCCATTCTGGAAAGTACCATAATATTAGTTAAAGCTAAATGTTCTGAGTTTTTTGTGGGTTTAAAGCCAGTTCTTTATCCACCTAGTGGTCCACCTATCAAATTGATGTCTCTCCAAGTTAGAGACAAGGATGTCATGAGGGACAGTGCAAACACTTTGCACAAGTCCAGATAGATGACATCAGCTGCTCTACCCCTGTCCATCAGTTCCATAGCCCCATCATAGAAGGCCACCAAATTGGTCAGGCAGGATTTCCCCTTAGTGAAGCCATGCTGGCTGTCACCAAGCACCTTGTTGTTTTTCATGTGCCTTAGCATGGCTTCCCGTAGAATATGCTCCAAGATTTTGCCAGGCACAGAGGTGAGAGTGACTGGTCTCTAATTCCCTGGGTCATCCATTTTCCCCTTCTTGAAAATGGGGTTTATATTTCCCTTTTTCCAGTCATTGGGAACTTCACCTGACTGCACAATTTTTCAAATATGATGGCCAGTGGCTTAGCAACTTCATTTGCCAGCTCCTTCAGGACCCGCGGATGGATTTCATCAGGTCCCATGGACTTGTACATGTTCAGGCTCCTAAAATGGTATCGAACCTTATACTCTCCTACAGAAGGCCCAAGGTCTTCATTCTCACGGTCCTTGTGTCTGCTTTTCCAAGACTTTGGTGGTTTGGTCAGATCATTTGCAGTGAAGACTGAGACAAAGAAGTCATTAAGAACCTCAGCCTTCTCCAAATCCAGCGTAACCAGCTCTCCTGATAGCTTCTGGAGGGGTCCTACGTTGTCCCTAGTCTGTCTTTTATTCACTACATGCCTATAGAATCCCTTCCTGTTATCTTTAACATCCCTAGCCATGTTTAATTCTAACCGGGCCTTAGCTTTCCTAACCTGGTCCCTAGCTTCCCGGACAACATCCGTGTATTATTCCCAGACCACCTGTCCTTGCTTCCACCTTTTATAATCCTCTTTTTTCATTTGAATTTTTCTCAGCAGCTCCTTATCCATCCAAGGAGGTCTCCTGGCCCTCCTGCTGCACTTCCTTCTAGTTAGGATGCAACACTCCTGAGCTTATAGCAGGTGATCCTTGAATATCAACCAACAGTCTTGGGCCCCCCTGCCTTCTAGGGCTGTATCCCATGGAACCTTACTAAGCAGGTTCCTGAAGAGGCCAAAGTCTGCTCTCTTGAAGTCCAGGGTAGTGAGCTTGTTGCATGCTCTTCTTACTGTCCTGAGGATCTCAAATACAACCATCTCGTGATTGCAAGGTCATCCTTATTGAGCTTCTATCCCCTACGACTTCACTGAATATTCTATTATTCAATTTTCCATTGACCTGATTTTGTTCCCCTGATGGTAAGTCAGAGCATTTCTCAGAATGCTCAAGGTGGCTTCTGTAATAAAACCACTTAAGCCTAAAACTTCCACCCTCCCCATGCTCTTTAAAGTATAAACAAGTTTTAAATTGATTGACTAAAACAAAATGTCCTCCTCATTCCTCAAAGAATTTATCAGGTGAACCTAGGTCACACTGACTGCTCTTGCATGGGCTTCCAGGGATTCAGAATTGAAGATGATGAGAAGTGATGAATATTGGTCATATGAAAACCCTGAGGGATACAAAATTTTATTAGGTAGGAGATGCAAAACACAATTAGCCTTCAACCCAGCCATTTTATTCCTAGTAAAGGGTCTATCTAAGTCAAGATAATTGTCCCCACTTGTCTAGAAATCTATGAAAAGATCTATTGCTCATAGAAATGTTGCTAATAACTTTTTTTCTTTTTTCTTACTTGCACCTCTGTTTCCTGTTAAGGTCACAAATTAATATAATAGGTCTGGATGAGATCAGTGATATCTATACAGAGCCAGGACAGACCTATCTTTATTTAAGCGATACTCATTTTAAATAGCTCCAGTTACCTGCCTGTGAGGAATAAGACATCCACAGTCACATTCAGACAATCTGATTATCTGTTACTAAAAATCTTGTATCTATTGATCTCTGTACAGCTACCAGTGTATTTTCTTACTTCCTACACCTTTTATGCATTTGGAATATTTACAGTAATGTGAATTTACCGAGTATTTCATAGCTGAAGCAGTGGGCCTTTCAAATTTTTGCTTCCAGTGTAGCAGGCATTATTTGATTAAATTCGTACTGTTAACCAATGTGCTTTATTTTTCATGTATAGAAATATTTTTATCTGGATTAATATCCAAAAATTACTGTGCTAAAATAGATAGCTTTATAAGCACAAGTATATTTTATAACTACCAATGTTACAAACTTATCGTTGGACTCGTTGCTTATCGTTGTTGTTGCTTCATCTGCCAACAGAACAGAAAGTATCACTTTGAAAACCACACTTTCATGTTCAGGTAAAGTTATATTGGTGGAACCACTAATTTAATTTCAGTTTCTTCCCTAACACATACAGTATTAACTTCTAAAATTTACTCTTCAAAAAACTGAGAAATAAGAATTCCACTCTTTGAAAAATTGCTAACATAAAAGTAAAATAGCAGCACTTTCTGAGACTTCAGTTGAGACGATATGACTAACATGAACCTGACTATGTAATATGTTTGAGACTCCCAGCATAAACCACCAAAAATTCTTTAGATAGCCTCACAGCTTTGTATCTTGTGAAGTTGTTGATACTCTTAAAAATTACCGTGAGGCACTACCAAAAAAAGAACCAGCTACATAGGTCTTGAACACAAGTTTAGTGTTTGCAAAAGCCATCACAGGTATTCTTATCCAAATTACAAGCTTCATACCTGATAGACTGTTTCATACTACCACTTAACACAGTTCAGCAGCTACAGCTTTCAGAGTCTCTTAACCAGAGTATAACTAATAAAAAATCAAGGAACAAGTGTCATGGATTACCTTTCTTCTAACTTTATGTGCATTTTGTATTTTTTGTACCTACAACATTAATACATTTCCTGATTTTGAAACTTTTCTCATCTTATATTAATATAAAAGGGATAATAATGAAAGTTTATTGGTTTGACCCATTTATTTCAGGAAATATCAAAAACATCTTTTAACTTGTAAAAGAATAAATTCAGTCACACAGCTGGGGCACTGGTTGGATTGTGATGAGGAGATGGGACAGCTCACATGGCTGGAGTGCTGTGCTGGACAGACACAAGCTCTTCAGGAGACACACACATGGAAGGAGGAGTGGATGGTCTCTGTTCAAAGCAGTCAGATATGTGGGACAGGTGGCAGGTGGGGGAGACCTTGTGGGCCAGGGTTGAGGAAAGACCAACTGGTAAAGTGGGACAACTACAAACCAGCCAGTCTAGGTGATGACATGGGGGAAGCCTTCTTTAAACTGTTTGAGGAGGTTTCTGTGTCACAGACCCGTGAGACGTCTCAGAAGGACAGTTTAGCAGGACACAAGCAGTATTTCTGGTGAGTATCAGGGGTAACTCAGGTACTGTGTAGGCAAAGCAGAAGCAATGTACAGCTGGATTGGCTGTTCACTAACAAGGAGACACTGGCTGGGAACATGGTAAGAAATGGTAGCCTCAGCTAAAGTGGCCATGAAATTATGATCTTCAAGATTCTGAGAGAAGTGAGGAAGGAGATCAGTAGAGCACAGATCTGTGACTTTAGAACAAATTTTTGGCTTATTCAGAAACTAGTAGATGGCATTCCATGGGAAGCAGCTCTGAATAGAAAAAGAACTCTGTAAATCTAGGAAATTTTTAAGGACAAACTGCCAGAACTGTTCATCCTGGCTAAGCAGGAAGCTCACAGCAAACTCTAACACATGGTACTAAGTTGTCAGCTGGGGTTAAACCATGACACTAGCAAAAGGCTAAATTCTATTTGGTAACCAAGTATTATCCTAATGACAAAAAATGAAGACATTTTATTATTACTTTACAGTGCTAGGGCTTGCAGCTTGGCATTTATTTTGTATTCAATTAGAGGAAAACACAAAACATTCCTGTCCAGACAACCACGTGGCCACCAAATTAAGGAGAACCTTTCATACTCATCTGGTCTTTTAGATGTTTCCTCTTGCTGTTATGCACATTTTTTGCACAAAATCTAGGCTCATACCCCAGAAGAAGCCTCAGAAGTTCTAAGTTCCTAAAAGCTTTAGCTAAGGCTCTGCAAGTCCTTGTTTTCATCATTCAGACAAAGTATAAAGTTATGTAGTTAACTGTGATCTCAGATTTTTTTTTTTTTAAGAACGAATAAACTTTATTAATATACCTTAATTTTAGCCTTATTTTCCACTTTAAAAATTGAGGAAGGGTAACAGAAAAAGATAGTCTGCATGAGTATACTGCATGATAATTAACAGTCTCACATAAATAATGATAATTCATAAAAAACAGTTCTGAAAATAATTAGTTGAATATTCTCATAACAGAAAATGTGGTAAAATTTTTGAGGTTGGAACAACTGCTTTATAGTAACAACTGCTTTATAGTTTCAGCTTCCTGAAATTATCTGGGTTTGATTTTGTTGTTAAATATAACTCTTATATTAACATACTTTATAGCTCCAAGTACACTGCAGTTCTGTAATATTCAGGATAAACAAAGTTACTGTTGAGTGAAGTTAGGTGTGTGTTAAAAATACTCAATTAGATGTCATACTTTTAGCTAAATCAAATGCCATATATGCACTAATACCCAGAAAATATGCTTTAAAGTGACAACATTATTAGGAATACTTTTTTAATATATTTAAAAAAAAAATCTTTAAAAACATAGCTTAGAAATAAGATAATTCCTTTCCTTCAGATATAAAGCAGTGCATTGACTATACAGTTGTCTCCTCAAAAATCCAAATAGGCATCTGATATTGTAAAATTACTATCTGAGCAGAACTTTAAGATACACGGGAAAAGATTTTGTACACGCATGTTTAGCTTGCTTGTGAACATAAAAATTTACTAATTCCTTGAAATGAGTCCTAGCAGTTTTAGCAGTTGTTTTCCATTACCGTATACTTTATATATGCACAAGTAACACAGAAGTCTTAATTTTGAATGGCCTTACTTTTCAAGATTTTCTTGTCCACAAATTTGATATCTTTTCTTGCCACATCCATTTCTTTCTCTACAGTTGAATGTTTTACGTTATAGCTATCTCCCATGCAAACTTAAAGGAATACATAAAGTATGGAGGTTCAGGGAATTTTTTAATGTATTTAGAGAATGAATTAAAAATGTAAATTTGTAGGAATTTACAAATATGGCAATAGTTAATCTCAATCTCCCTTTTTATTTCCAATGAATTTCTTCAGCACATGCTTTTGTGTCCGACCAGATCATTCAATGAAGGTATCTATCCGTCAGTGATAAAGAGTGGATTTTAAACAGAAAACTGTCAATATCCTATACACTTACTTATTAAATAAATATTTTATCTTTTAAGGTTTCCATAAGCATGAAAGTGCTAAGTATTTGATACTGACATCAGATGTACTAGACTGAAGGAAATCTTTTAATCACAGAAGAACTGAGCAAATTTTTCAGACTCTCCCTGGTTTCACTCCGAAAAGAATCTCAACAGAAAAGAATGTGGCCGCATGTTCAGTAGGTGTTTAATTGTATACAGAAGGGTGACATTTGTATCCATGTATTACACTCAGTACAATTTTAGAAAGCTTTGTTCAAAGAAAAGAAAAATAACAGTAGGAAAAATGGCAATAGTCTTTTAGGAGATATGGACTTTGTAACTCAAATTATAAACTGTCAATGCCAGTCAGATATCAGGAAATCAGAAAAAGAAAGGACAAGAAATTAGAAAAAGAAAGTGATATGTGAAGCCATTGATATTGTAGGAGGATAGCCTACAGAAGACAGTCTTCAGCATGAAGCTATTCTTTTGTCAAATGAAGAAGTAGACAGAAAAGCCAAACCTCACAGTACTCAGGGGAAGTTAAGGGCCAAAATTTTTCTTTGCAGTGAAAGTATAACTGCCCAGATCAATTAAGGAAGTTAAATAAGCAGCAGTAAATTATTTCAGGTTTGTACAGTTTAGTGCCTCAATAAACGCTTCAAAGATATTTTGCCCAGTTGTTCCTTCAATTTTGATGATGTAAAAAGACACATTATTAGCACTCAACGTGAAGTTTGAATGTAATCTCACAGTGTCATTCCTAAAGGCATTTTGACCAGGTGGATTCCCTCACTTCAACAGAAGTTGGAAATGTTAGTCATTCCCAGTGTTACTATAGCTGAAGAATCTGGTCCTAAAGATCTCCTAGGTTACTGGGGGTGTGCATGGTCAGCAGACTTTCCCTGACAACTGATAAAAAAAAATGTACCTTTTCTCACCAGACTTCTATGCTTTGTCTATCAGTAATGGTCCTCTAATCATGCAGCTTATTTTATTGTCAGTTTTTAAATAATGATTTAAAACTGTAATCAGATTTCCTTCGTTTTTGCTTGCGTCTTTTTGTTAGGACTCTGATAGACTGGATGTTATCTTTATATTTGCCAATTATATTGTTAAAAAGAAACACTGGAACCCTCCACGATTTCATCATAAAGTATCAGAGGAAGCCTTAATTCATCTTTCCTCCTTTATTTTTGTTCTTGACATCAAAGCTCACATGACGTACATTCTTATCTACATAAATAACTATGTGTATAAAATCATAAACATGAGATACAAAGATCTTTCTTAAGTGTTTAGAAAAAAAAACCAAACACTTCTGCCTTATGCAGTGCTTGCTCATACTGTCTTCTGACTGCATTTCTTAAGAGTAAATCCTGCTTTCCAATTGTGTACCTTTGCAGCTAGGTGCACTTGACATTGCTGAAAAGGTACTCAAGTTGCAATGTGTTGAAACATACTCCCAGCTCGCATTTCTAAGCCAGCCTTCTGATTTTCTTGTGCTGGTCCTAATATAGTTTGTAGTAAGTCCCATTCCTCCTAACAAATAAATAGTAAGCTAATACTAGAAGAGCCTCCATTTTTTTTTTTTGCCATGTTTAGTTCATTTTTCTGAAACAATCCAAATTATTAATTCTTCAGCTTCTTCATGCAATGAGTGTTTCTGAAGCACATGCTTAGCCACAAGACCTCTGTTTTGCTTCCAAGATAATGGTATATGTAACAAAACTTAAAGACATATTTCTTTACTTTGCACAAAGTCAAGGCCTGGTAATATTGTCAAAAAGGTAAGTCAGAAAGCCTTTCTACACTCTCAAGTCCCTCTAGAGCAAACAGCTATGATTACATGCATTATAATATTACATACAATTAAAAAATATGGTTTTTGGATCTCTCCTTCCATAAATTTCATGTTAATTAACTCCTAAAAAACTTTAAAAAAAAAAAAGAAAAAAAAACAAACCCAAATCAACAAAGAACATTAATCAGCGATTTTGTTTAAATGCGTCTCTTTTCCTTGCTTTCGTCTCTTCCTACTGACCAATTTAATACTCTTTTAGGCAAAACTTTGTATTATAAAGTAGACACCATGCACATATATATGTACACTGAGTTAGTAAAGGATGGATAAATTCTGCAAAGAAAATAAATTTCATAGTAGCTGAATACAAACATGGTGAAACTATTATCAAATCGGCACTCTTTTATGGGATATTTTTAATGGAAAACAGCCAATTTATTTCTTCCATCACGAGTCACCATTAAATGTTTCACAAATATCAAAAACTGTGTAGATATATAAACAGAACTTAATCAATAGACTCTCCAATAAATAATGACTAGACATTTTGCCAAAGAACCATAAGGGTGTTTCGTGTCACATGTTAAAGCTAGCTATGATCTTTGGTTAAGGAGAGGGCTCTTT
The DNA here is from genome assembly GCF_028554395.1 of Pezoporus wallicus. Classification (NCBI taxonomy): domain Eukaryota; kingdom Metazoa; phylum Chordata; class Aves; order Psittaciformes; family Psittacidae; genus Pezoporus; species Pezoporus wallicus. Next base: position 1,273,658 of record NW_026642992.1, on the reverse strand, counting down.
CAGTGAGATCAAAACATTTACCACAAAAAACTCATTGGCTGACCAATCAAGCAACAGACATCATCTGGTGCTTCAGTAAACACAAAGACTGCAAAATATGTGGAAATAAGTAAAAAAAGAGTGGTGGAAATAAATTATAATCCTAATTCTGTTAAACATTTTGCTGTTGTCTCTGAGCATCTTCAGCAACATCTTGCTAGAAAAACAAAGGAAACCTGCGTAAGAAAACTTGAGAAATTAACTCATTCTTGGTGCATCCTATAACTACATATGTTAATACACCTGTAAATGTTGAAAACCTGCTATATATGTACATTCAAGTTCTGATGCTTAGGGAAAGAAACAAAATCTCTTGCATAGATGATGTGTCAGGTATTACCCGATGAAATATTCTCTTTGACTTGCCTTGCTTTGTCTTGCGTTTCTTTCCACTTTTCCTCTTTCTCTCTTTCCCTTTTCTTCATTCCTTCTTATTTCCTTCCTTCCTTCCCTCCTGTACTGCAAATCTTCTAGATCACAAAGATACTCATAGAAACTTCTTTTTGTTACTCTAAAGCCCGCAGATTCTCATTCCTTTTTTTGATAGCAAGCTGAAAGCTCCAGCCACCTGCTGCTTAGATCACTCACCTTTACACTCTGTAAAAGGGAAAATAAAGCATTCTTTTAGGTAGGCATAACTTCAAAGAGTATTCAATAATCTTTTCTAGTAAGCGTATGCAAATAAAAATGTTCCTGGAAGTTCAACAAGCTCCAAATACCCATTCTTGGGTTTGTACATTAATACATACAAAGATATGTAAATGACTCTCCCAGTAAACAATATGCAACCTTTCATCATTTTTTCTCTTTTTTTTTTTTTTACTGACACTGGATTGGAGTATTACTAGTTGAACACAGTTAGATAATTTGTTTAATTGCATAATTATTCCTATTAAAAGATATTCATAACTTTCAAAGCATATCCCCTCTTTTTTTTTACTTTTCTCCTATGTCAGTGGAGTTGGATGATCAACCTAAAATCATCATTTTTAAAACAAAAAATTTACATAATCGAAGATTTTGATAGTGCTTATACGGTTCTTTTCCGCAGACTAATACCTGAGAATTCATGTTTGGGATTTTTGGTTTGTTCGGTATATTTTTGTTTGTTTGTGGGGTTTGTTTTTGTTGTTTGTTTGTTTGTTTTTTGGAGAGTTTTTTTGGTTGGTTTTTTTGTTTGTTTGGCTTGGTTTTTTTTTGGTTTGTTTTTTTTTTGTTTATATCTGTGCTTTTAAAACAATCTGAATTTGGTGGTCTCTTTATGACTGTCTTCATCCAATCAGCTCTGCACTAATCTGTGAGACCTATATAGTGTATTCTGTGCTCAGTGAGATATCATGATTGATAAGACAAAGAGTCTTAATGTTTCTCTTTGCACAACCTGATAGACAGTAGACTGCCTTGCAGTGTCATCTCATGGTAATTCTACATTCAGTCTATACCACAATGCAAACTGTACCTATGTCTTTTTCCACAGTAATGCTTTCTAAGCAGTAGCAGTAATCATTCAATTTGAATCTTTTTTCTTTCTAAATCTAACACATTATTTTTGTCTCCTTTGAATTTCTTCTTCCTGATTTTGTCGTATTCATCAAACTATCAAAATCAATTGACAGGGCCTTGAGCAACGTGTTCTAGTAGATGTCGTCCCTGCCCATGGCAGTGGGTTGAGACTAAATGATCTTAAGGTCCTTTCCAACCCAAACAACTCTATAATTCTATGATTAGAATTTCTGTTCTATATTCTTAGTCTTGAACGTTATCTGTGAACTTCTACTGGTTTATTATTACTCCATTAACCATGTGCTAGACTGAAAACTGGAAGTTTAGCATGAAACTAATATAATTACTAGTATTACATGACAAAAAAAAAAAAAATCTTTGCCAAATCATGTTTGAAAATAAGCAACTATCCTTTGGGGTTTTAAGCAGCTGTGACCCATCTAGCAGTAGCAATATCTAAGCCATAATTACTTAATTTGCTTATAAAAGATGTGTTGTATTCAAAAATGTAATAGAGTCAAACAACAGAGCTTCTGCTGAGTGTTCCTTATCCGCAAAACCAGTACCCTGTAGGAAAAGAAAATTAAATTGGTTTGACTCCATTTACTCTTGATAAATTAATGTTGGCCATACCTTAGCACCTGATTATCCTCCAAGAACTTCTAAATTGATTGTTCAATAATTTGTTCCAGTAGCTTTCTAGTGTTATACTTAGGCTGAACAATCTATAGCTCCCTAGGCGCTCCTTCTCCCTTTTTTTAATAGTAGGCACTGCATTTGACCATCCCTACTTCTCTGGGACCTCACTCATCATCCACATCTTTCTGGAGACCTTTGTTAAGGATTCATAGATTGCTTCAGCTAGTCCTTTAAGGGTCAAAAGCAAATTTCCTAAGACCCTGAAAATTACAGTATATATATATATATCTCATCTAAACATTATTTGACTCAAGCTTTTGTTATTCTTATCAGTGTTCTTACACTCTTGAAAGTAGTTGCGTTATTCATTCGATTACAATTAACTTTTTTTAGAATTCTGAATCTAACAGACAAATTCTTTGTTGGTTTCAGCACCAAAATTCATTTGTTTAGCATCTCAGTTGGCAACTGCAGTTATATTTTCCCTTAATTCCTATTTTTACCTTTAATTTATTTGCAGTTATTAAAATAAAAATAACACTTTTTTTTCTATAAGCAGCAAGTGACTGACACACATCTAAAAACACTTAAGAACTGAAAATTGAGCCATTGATAAGCGCACAATTCACAGCTTGGTCAACAGCAAAAATGCATATGTTATTAATTTAATGTATCTTTGTCTAAATTTGTACTACTACATTTAGAAACGTGCTTTTTTCATACTTACGTTCCTATGAAACTGAGTTTGTACATTATAGTCCCCTATGTATGGGAATTTCATTTTACAAGGCAAAATGTATAAATTTAAATATTATGCAATTCTAAATACTTCCCCCCCCCCCCCCCCCCCGAATAATTTAGCTCTTCTCATGAATAGGAAAAGGGCATTTACTTGTGCAGAATTATGTCAGTTGATAATTTTTTGATAAATTTAGGAAAAAAAAACTTGTTTTCTTTTCTCCTTCTTAGGGTCAGTACCCCTATAGACATTTAATAAGGAAAATTCTGTATTTCATACTAGGAAGAAATATTTCACACACACAGAGTATGCTAGAGATTGGAAGGGACCTCAAAAGATCATCTAGTCCAATCCCCCTGCTGGAGCAGGAACACCTAGATAATGTTACACAGGAATGTGTCCAGGCGGGTTTTGAATGTATCCAGGGAAGGAGACTCCACAACTTCCCTGGGCAGCCTGTTCCAGTGTTCCGTCACCCTCACTGAGAAGAAGTTTCTTCTCAAGTTTAAGTGGAACCTCTTGTGTTCCAGTTTGTACCCATTACCCCTTGTCCTATCATTGTTTGCCACTGAGTAGAACCTGGCTCCATCCTCGTGACACTCCCCCTTTATATATTTATATACACTAATTTAATTTGAGGCATTGGCTTTTCAGATCTGTGAAGCAGAACCTACCACCATAAAAAGTTTCCAAACATCCACACATGTAGACTGACTCTCTTTTAAGTCTGCTTGAGAGCATGTTTTAGAAAATTAGAGACATTCTCTTACTATGGGAAATTCAATATGTAGAATCGTGGCTTACATCTCAGAAAGCTGTTTATGATGCATAAGAACAGCTTTATTGCACTTCTACTTATGAACAGTGATGGATTTTCCTGCATAATTACACAAAGTGCTCATTAATTAATTACCCACAGATAGATTTATCACACTCCCTTCTAAAACCTCTCCAGAGAAAGAGGCCCTATGAACCCTTTCCATCACTTAGGAACAGTAAGTGAGACTTGAAGAGAGTTGAAGTGGTGTGAAGAGCCCTGAGCTGGTCCAGTGCACTCAGACAATGTAATCCATTAAAGGCTCTTGACACAAATTTGATATCAGCTGAGCAACTGAGTCACTGCCAAGAAGCTGGCATTAAGCACAACACTATATAAGAAACAATCTCTTCCAGGAAAAATGATCGAATTTAGGGAAATCTTGATTTACTTCGTAATCACTGTTCTCTGCATTATGCTATTCTCTTAGTAGATTATTTTATGCAGATTACTGCCTTGGACAGAACTAAAACTACTTTTCATGAAAATTAATTTAAGTCAAATATTAATGAATGGGTCAGGCATTCCTGATTTTTACACCCACATTTGTGAAAACAGTATTTTCTTGTCATGTCCATCCAGAAATTTATGACTTGACACTTATGGTTGTCACTACCCTGCTATTAAATAAATAAATAAAGAAAGTATATTAGATTATTTGCAAAGTCCTGTCACCACAAAGATATCTGCTGGGGCGGGGAATCCTAAATTACATGTAAATGATAGTAGATGATACAAACAGATGCTTTTCAAGGGTAGGGGCTGTATCTTCTGAGATCTATATCACCCTTTTAAAGCTAAAGGACTAGTGGCAAACCTTTAAGTAGCAAGTGGATTAGTGAAGCACAACTTTCAACACTGATTGGGCATTTTCACTGCTGTAAAACAAACATAAACATACAGTGAAAAGTTGGTCAAAATATCAATAAGACTGAATGTATTACTCCTTTATTTCCTTCTTTCTTTTTTTTTTAAATACGACATTTTCTGAAAATAGGTGCTTTCAAAAAAAAATCTATATAACTGACATATATTTGCTTCAGAAAGGCAAAATCAAGACATTGCTAGGGGTTTCAGATGTTACTTGTCTAATTATAATAACAAGTACATACAGAAGCTTTTAACACGTTATTAATTTTATAAAAATTAATTAGGTAGATTTTAAATGTAGTGGTCTAAATGTGTGCTCTATCATTTTGCTGAAGAGGAAGTTCACAATATTTAGAGGATTTTCCTAGTCTTCTATATAACCCATGGATTTTCTGATGAACAGTTCAGTGTAAAACTTTACAAATGTAAAAGCAATGATTTTATGGCTAAATAAATTCTTGTACTGAAATTCTGTGCTATGAAATTAAAGAGTTGTTAGCATACTTTCTCACAGTAAGTAACCTTCAGAGACTTTCAGAGCTCCTATGACGTTTTACCAGAAACTTTGGACACATATAGTGCCTGCTGACATAAAAGTGGTTTTGTCATAATTTAACTTATTTGAAGCAAATGTAACATTTAAAACTTTTATATCCTAATAGGAATTGAAAACCATTGTGTAGTTACTTACTATAATTATAACAGGGTAGTGGAAATCTGTTAAATAAATATATAGAATATTTACCTGAATAGGTAAATGTGAATGTTTTTTTTCCAGTCAGTTCTGTGCAAGTAATATCAGTTTTACTCTTGCTGTAATGGTACACTTGCATATAAGGGTATTTCTGTTAAAAATTCCCCTCAAGTCAGTGAAAGATTCTCATTTAATGTCTTGCATTTCTCAGTGGGTGAGGGCTGAGTCTTGAAGAGTGAAGGACATCAGTCCATCTTTCCACAGCGATCCTTTGCTTATGGCAAACTTGAGAGTTTGCAAACTCTGAGGGACATTCCACTCAGAGGGAAGTGCTGGTGACTGCCCATGGCAGTCCAGGATTGCTCAAAGAGCCTGTACTGGTTTCAGCTAGGATAGAATTAATTTTCTTCCTAGTAGCTAGTGCAGTGTTGTGTTTTGTCTTTAGTCTGAGAACAATGCTGATAACACACTGATGTTAGTTTTAGTTGTTGCTCAGTAGCACTTACCGTGACAGAGGACTTTTCAGTCTCATGTTCTGCCAGTGAGGAGGGGCACAAGGAGCTGGGAGAGAGCAGCTACCTGAGCCAAAGAGACCAAGGGGTATTCCATACCACAGTACATCATGCTCTGGGGGAGAGTTACCCAGAGGGGGCCTGATCACTGCTCAGGTCAGGTTGGGTATTGGTCAGTGGGTGGTGAACAATTGTATTGTGCATCACTTGTGTTTATTGTTGTTTTTTCCTTTTTCCCCTTTTGGTTTTATATTTTCTTCCCTTACATGTTATTTCCCTTACATTATTATCATTGGTAGTATATTGTACTTAAGTTATTGGACGATACTTATCTCATCACAGGTTTTACATTCTTTTGATTCTCCTTCCTGTCCTGCCTGTGGAAGGGGGAACAGTGAGGAGTAAGTGAGCAGCTGAGTGGTATTTACTTACCTGCTGGGTTTAAACCATGACAGAGCCTCACTTGGGACCACTATTTATAGGTTTGCAAGATGATTGTCTTTAGCCATTAGCAAATTTCCATCCTGGTCACAAACTGAGTTGGTAATTATTAGAAAGAATATTCCAGCAACAATGGTACCATTCCACTCGGGTTACGAGAAAGGGCAGGAACAGTCTGAAGCTGTCAGATAATGATGGATTATGCCCTCTCTTTCTTCCCACCTTAGCCAGGGAACAGTAGTCCCTGGTAAAAGCAGTGCCTCCCTCCTTAACGATACAAGAGGTCCTGGTACAGTCCAGGGTTGCTCCACCACCTAAATCATTACATAAGGGCCAAGGTCTGATATGAATTCCTGAGATCATAGAGGAGCCCAGAGGATAGTTGAGGGATAGAATGCACCAACAAAGGGCTGAAGAAGGTGATTCTGTGAAAGGAAACCAGAAGCTGCCCCTGTGCTGGAGAGAGCCAATTTCAGCCAGCTCCAGGACAGACCCGCTGCTGGCCAAAGCTGAGCTCATCAGTGATACTGGTAGCACTGCTGTGGTAACATATTTAAGGAAGGGTAAAAAAGTCTGTGCAACAGCAGCTGGGAGAAAGGAATGAGAAAATTTGAGAGAAACAGCCCTGCAGATGACACCAAAGCCAGTGTAGAAGGAAGTGGAAAAGGCACTCCAGGTGCTGGAGCAGAGATTTCCCTGGCTTCTACAGTGGAGCAGGTGGACATGTGGACATGCTCTGAAGGGAGTTTCAGACTGTGGAAAGTCCACGCAGAAGCAAGGGCCTGACAGGAGCTGCAGTCCATAGAGAAGAGCCCATGCACGTGGAGGTTTCTGGAGGACCTGTGACCCTGGGGGTGGGGCAGGGGTGTGTGTGTGGTGGTGGAGAGAATAGGGGGACAGACACTGAAACAATCTATTCCTGAAATTTCCACTGCACCCCATGGAAAGTATCCACGCTGAAGCAGTTTCTGAAGAATGGGAAGGACTCGCACAGAGAAGTCCATGAAGGACTATTTCCCATGGGTAGGGCCTCATACTGGAGCAGGGGAAGAGTGTGAGAAGGGAGGAGAAGCAGAGACAAAGGGTAATGAGATAACTGCATGCCCAATTTCCCATCCCCCTGAACCACTTGGGCAGGGGGTAAAAGGTAGAGGGTTTAGGAGTGAAGTTGAACCTGGGATAAAGGGTGAGGTGGGGGAAGGTGGTTTAAGTTCTGTTCTTATTTCTCACCATCCTCCTCTGCTACAATTAATTAGCAATAAACTTAATTAATTTCCCCAAGTTGAGTGTTTTACTCATGATTGTAACTGGTAAGTGAACTCACTGTCCTTATCTCCACCCATAATATTTTCACTGTATTTTCTCCCCATCATTTTGAAGAGGGGCAGTTACAGGTGGCTTTGTGGGCACCTGGTTGACAGTCAAGGTCAACCCACCACACATACACAATCAAACACTGAGACCAACTTTTTGTCTTTATGATAGACTTGAATCCCAACACTGAGTGTAACACTATGAATTCTGGAAACATACAGATTTCAAAATCTACCTGGGATTCCATCTCTACTTATAACTTTGTGACACACTGTAAAAATTTCATCCCATCTGTTCTCCCTTCTCCTTGCACGTGATATATTCATGTTGGTCAGGCACAAATGTATTGCGGTAGGTCCATCTTATTTTATTTTAAATACTCTCTAACATTTCTTAAAGGTACATATTTTACCAAAAATTATCTCTGAAATGAGTGAGGAAGAAGGGGAAAAAGACAGATGGCATAGTTTGTAGAAAGAGAGCTGAGAAACTATGCATATATCTTTCAATTTAGTGGAAAATACAATGCCAAAAAATTCTTAACTGAAATTTATAGTGAAATATAAGAATAGTAGATTAAGAAAGGGCAAAGGCAGCTAGTGGAGTGCAATGCAATAAACTGTAGTTTGCTGATCCAATAGAAGTACATGGGAGCTATTACACTTTGGCAGCTATTTTATTTTTCCCTTCTGGAGTTTCAGACTTATACACTAAGATGGGTTTCATCTGATTAAAACTTGCACTGTGTTTAATTTCCTTCAACAGTACAGTCACTTTAAAAGGGAGAGAAAGGGAGTGAAAGAGACCTACAAGAGAGTCAAATAATGTTGGGGGTGGAAAAGGGGCAGTAATTTTGCCCAGATAATGTTGTCATACTTTGTAAAGCCTTTAATGCTGGAATTTATTTATTAACGATGCACGGGTTATTACCCACCATCTGTCTTGTGTTAGCAGTAGGCTGTTTCAGATTATGGTAATGTGTTTCTGATTTCAGTCGTGTTGAAAGCCAGAACAAGGCATCTCATATGCAGTCCTCTTTGAGGCCTGCTGTTTTCAATTCCTCTCCACAGAATGGGCTTTTATTTGATTTGTTATGGGGATTTTTTTCTTCTGTTGCCAAAACAGCTGCAAGCCTGGAAGGGTATGAGACACAGGGCCACATCAAACTTGTTAGCTCATAAGAGAAACAGAATGTTCCAGGAACAAAAAGGGAAGCTGGAGGGAGATAGATGAGGAGAAAAGAGAGTAGGAAGGGACAGAAGAAGAGAGAGTAAGTGAAAAAGGATAAAGAGCTCTAATGGAAATTATACTTGGTTTTCATATCAAGGGCACATCAAAAAATGTTTTCTGTTCTATGTGGCATACAACATACTGTTTTTTTTTTAATTTAATATTCAAGTTAGTACAGAAAGTCTGTCTTTTTTTCCTCTTTTGAAAGAATTCAACTGCTTTCATGCTAGTGCAAAGCAGGAAATAAAACATTTACCCCAAATGAGCTGACACCAAAGGGGAAGAAAAACCCAAACCAAAGCCAAAACCCAGGTCTCCTCAGGTTTCTGATGTGACATCCAGTGTGCTCATAGTAGACAGATGTGAAGACAAGGAGAAAGAAATACACATCTCTTTTGCTGAGAATCCTCATATTCAGTTGTCAGTGTCTGTCATGCTGTTGAACTGTATTTTTGAAGTTTAATAATCAAACAAAATAATTTGATTCCTCTCCATAACACATTGTTTCTTAGCGTCCCAGCTACATTTATGTACATTTTTAATCTGGAGAATATACCTGAAAAATAACATGGGTAATTAAGTTTAACCTAAGTTAAACTTTACTGAATATTTTACAGAATTCTGTTGGTAAGAAAAAGTTGAATATTCCACATGCTAAACCTGAGTTCTTTTATGTTAAATACTAGAGCAATATACCATCTCATTTTCAGACCATTACATATGCTTCTCTCACTTGCTGTTATGCATAGAATAACTTTTAATTTCCATGTAGAAGGTATCACTCTTAACTGATGTAGAAACACCAGACTAGCCTTTCTTTTCTCCATCAGGGCAATGTTTTAACCAGCAGTGTTTTTTCAGTAAGTCTTGGCCATACACATATTTGTTCTAAGTCAGTTATGGCTTTAATGTTTTTCATGCAATTCATAAGAAAAAATAATTTGGAAACTTCTCTTTTTTTTAGAAACTAAATTATAGTTTGTTGCATTTTAATCCCTTTTCCATCTTTTTTCTTTTTTATTTGTTTTCCCCCTAGTACACTGGTGATAACAAAGTATGTGTAAGTGGACACTTACACAATAGAATTTAAGGCCTGAAGACAATATTCTCATCTTTTTGTGAAGTATGATGAATTTTTAGGGGCCACAATGTCAACCGTAACTTAGTGAACTGCAGGTAATTTAAAATACATGAATTCCTGGTATGTACCATAAGATTCAGATCTCTGCTGCAATGTGTTGAATAAAGTCAGACCTGAAGTGTTAGTTAATGCAGATTAGGTACCACGGTCTTCAACAAGCAGTTTAAAAACTCTCAGCAAGAATATCTAGAAAGTAGCCATTTTGTAATTTAATAGGGCCTTTAGGGGTATTCAAAGATATCAACAAACAACTTATGGGGTTTTGTAACATCTTCCCCCAGAACTCTCTTAATCTTTACCAATCAAACTCTAAGAAATAGTATGATAGAAACCATCTTAAAGCTGATTTCTGTGTCACTTCTTAGTGCAATGAATTAGTTTGAAGTATTAGTTTTTAAAAGCCTTTTTTGAATGTATGGCTATGTGATAGACCTTTTTTCATAGAGCTCAGCAGCTAGGAACAACTGCTAAGCTCCTGCTAACAATCATCATCAGAAGTCTGTTTCTGAAAACAAATATAATGGTCACGGTGACTCAGATTTTTAAGTTGAATTAGTTATAAGTGAGCAAATCTGTTTTACCTTTTTTAACAATTAATAACAGATGGAATATACATGCATTAATTAAAGGAAATCTGGGTGAATATTTTCTAAACTGAAAGTGTAAAAAAGCTAAAAGTGAGTCTAAAGGGAAATTTAAATCTGAAGATGATATTTGCCTTTTAGAAGACCTCTGTAAGAGATAGGAGCTTATTTCGAGTACCTGCAAAAAGTATTTTGCCTTCTTTGTATACGAAAAGCAAGCCTCAGAAAAGCATAGACAATGGTGACAAAGCACACAGAAACACACTGAATAATACAAAATTAAAATCTATACAAAACAGTGTAAGTTACAATCTCTTTCTACACCAGGAACACCTTAACTGCATTTGATCACAGCACATATATATTCTGATATTAGTTTACCCTTACAGTAAGAACCAAATCCTATTTTTCTCATGTGATTCAAGTAAATATGATAAGGAAGCCAAATGCACCTATGTAAATCTCAGTAATTTCCTATGTTTCCTCACACTTTACTGCATATACTGCAAACTTACTAAAGGCTTTTCTTCATGTTTATTTTTACTACACAGAGGCTTCAGAGAAATTGATATATGTGAGTTCTAGTAACAGACAACAGTTATTATCTGTTAGGAATTAAAGAAGATTAGAGGAGAAATACTTTAAAGCAAATGACAGTTTTTTGTCCTGACATTGTTAAACATGATCTTTCACCTGTTACTAATTTTCTTCATAGTATCAAAGGTCTTTGATTGTTTGAACACAAGGGGAAAACAGCTATTTCCAGTTGTTTACACAGAGCAAACAAGAGGACAAACAGGGAAAGATATGTACGTTTATTAGGAATGGTCTCCAGTAAAATAAGAACCTGATGTTGCCTCTAGACGCATGTTCTCCACTGCCTGGCTTAAAGTTTATTCGTTTAATGGATGAATTAAATATGTTCTTTCTGACTTGATTTTAGTAACACAGAGGTTTTTATTTTCTTTGTGTTGCTGTTTGTATATGCCCTTAAAGATGTGATTGCTTTCTGATTGATGTTTTCAATGGATTTAAAAGTGAAGTACACATGGTAGCATCTTAAACAACACTCTGGGATGACTGGCAGCCCTCTGCAGCTCAGACATGTCTAGCAACACAAAATCTGTAAAATCTGAGATAAAAAAACTGTCTAATTTGAAAATTCTGTCTCTAACAGTAGCCAACAGTATACGTTTGAGAAAAGAGTATATGAACAAGAAAGGATGCCAGAATTACTTCCACTGGTTTATTTTCTAACAAGTATAAGGCTTTGTCGTGGTTTAAACCCAGTCAGGCAGCTTGTTAACTCACTCCCAGTGAGTGGTGTCGGGCTGACAACAATCGAGCCCCCCCCCCCCCCACCGGGGCTCTCCTCTTCCCCGCTCCCGGAGGAATGGGGAGGAGGATCAAAAGAGTGCAACTCCTACAGGTTGAGACAAGAACAGTCCAGCAACCAATGTACACAAATCACCACCACTACTACCAACTACAACAATGATAGGAGAAAATAACAAGGGAAGAGAATACGATGCCACCGGCCAAGAAACAAGTCCCACACAGAAGCCCGTGTCCTTCCAGGTAACTCCCAGTTACCCCCCACCCTGGGCATGACGTGCTGTGGTATGGAATACCTCCCTGGCTAGCCCGGGTCAGGCGCCCCGTCTCTGCTTCCTCACAGCTTCCCCTCCTCCCTGGCAGAGCATGAGCCTCACAAAGTCCTTGGTCAGGGTAAACATCACTTAGCAACAACCGAAAACATCGGCTTCACCAACATTGTTCCCAGGCTGGAAGTCAAAACACAGCACTGCACCAGCTAACACAAAGGAAAAACATGACTGCTACTGCTGAACCCAGGACAGGCTTTCTGAACTAATGGTTGTGCTGAGATTTCTGGATTAATAACATCCCTGTGGGACTTTTCTTCCACGACTTATCTACTCACTATTTGAACTTATTTGCACTTTTGACCTTCAGAAAATCTGATGTCACTGAGTTTCATGGTTTAGTTACTTGCTCCATAGTAATAGTACTTGCATATAAAAATGATGTCTGCTAATTTGTTTAGATTTTTCTATATAATTTGATTAGTTTGCAAATAATAATGAATAAACATTACTTATTTATGTTCATCATGCAGTTCACATCATTTATCTTCAAGCTAATAAGCTATTCTTTCCGTCTGAGTTCAAATAACAAACTCCTCATGCACTGAAGATAAAGTGTAACACAGTATGTATTAGTAAAGAGCTCTGGATCAGACATCCACAATCCAGCATTCGACTGAATCATACTTCTAGGACAACAAAATATAATCCAAAGGTCAAGAAAAACTCAAAGAAAGCAAAAAACCCAAAGCAAAGCAAAAAAAATAGAATGAAAAAGATTCCTCTTTAAATAGAAATTAATTCAGCTTAATGTTTGAAGAATTTTAAACTAGTAAAAAGTCCTTAAGTACTTGAATATAAAAAATACTCAATAAGAACTTTACCCTATTAAGTTTCAGTCATTCTAATTGAAGTATTTAATTTTTATCAAGCCATAAACCTGCTTTCCTTTTCCTACTGGAAGTTTTTCATAATCACATTAACAAGTTAATTCCTCTACACTCAAGATAATGCATAATTAATTTAAATTGAAACCTAAATTGGTTTTTTCTTCTGTTATACCACAATCCACTGATCAAAATATCATGTACATTTCTAAATAAACTTTATCTGTGTAAAATAAAATAAATTTCCCTTCTGAGCTTGTAAATACTTCAGTCAGTCTAACATATTGATCTCTGATGAGACCATAAAAGTCAAAGGTAAATAACAAAACTAAACATTTTATCACACCTACTGAAGAAAAAGATAAGATCGACAAAAATATACAATTTAGCTAATAAGAAATGTGCATATAACACATCTTGGAAGTAGTAGACTCGGAGAATCATAGAATAGTTAGGGTTGGAAAGGCCTTTAGGATCATCTAGTTCTAACCCCCCCTGCCATGGGCAGGAACACCACACACTGAACCATGACGCACAAGTTTCTGTCCCGCCTGGCCTTGAACACTGCCAGGGATGGAGCATTCACAACTTCCCTGGGCAATTCATTCCAGTGCCTCACCACCCACACAGGAAAGAATTTCCTCCTTATATCCAACCTAAACTTCCCTTTTTAAGTTTTAACCCATTACCCATTGTCCTATCACTACTGTCCCTAATGAAGAGTCCCTCTTCAGCATCCCTATAGGCCCCCTTCAGATAGTGGAAGGCTGCTATGAGGTCTCAATGCAGCCTTCTCTTCTCCAGGATGAAAAGCACCAACTTTCTCAGGCTGTCTTCATACAGGAGGTGCTCCAGTCCCCGGGTCATCCTCGTGGCCCTTCTCTGGACTTGTTCCAACAGTTCCATGTCCTTTGTATGTTGAGGACACCAGAACCGCACACAATACTCCAAGTGAGGTCTCACAAGAGCAGAGTAGAGGGGCAGGATCACCTCCTTTGACCTGCTGGTCATGCTCCTTTTGATGCAGCCCAGGATATGGTTGGCTTTCTGGGCTGTGAGCGCACACTGCTGGCTCATGTTAAGTTTTTCATCGACCAATTATCACCAAGTCCTTCTCCACAGGGCTGCTCTGAATCTTTTCTTTGCCCAGCCTCTAACTGTGCCTGGGATTGCTCCGACCCAGGTGTAGGACCTTGCACTTGGCATGGTTAAACTTAATAAGGTTGGCATTCCTTCCCACCTCTCAAGTGTGTCGAGGTCCCTCTGGATGGCATTTCTTCCCTCCAACATACCAACCAAACCACACAGCTTGATGTCGTCAGCAAACTTGCTGAGGGCGCACTCAATCCCACTGTCCATGTCAGCAAGAAATGTTCAACAAGACCTGGTCCCAACAGCAATCCATGAGGGACACCACTCATTACTGGTCTCCAAATGGACATTGAGCCATTGGCCACAACTCTTTGTGTGCGGCCTTCCAGCCAGTTCTTTATCCACCAATTGGTCCATCTGTCAAATGGATGCCTCTCCACTTTAGAGACAAGGATGTCATGCGGGACAGTGTTGAACACTTTGCACAAGTCCAGGTAGATGACTTCAACTGCTCTACCCCCATCCATCAGTTCCATGACCCCATCATAGAAGCCTACCAAATTGGTCAGGCAGGATTTCCCCTTACTGAAGCCATGCTGACTGTCACCAGCCACCTTGTTTTTCATGTGCCTAAGCATGACTTCTAGGAGAATCTGCTCCAAGATTTTGCCAGGCACAGAGGTGAGACTGACTGTCTGTAGTTCCCTAGGTCATCCATTTTCTTATTCTTGAAAATGGGGGTTATATTTCCCTTTTTCCAGACATTTATACAATAAGTGAACAGCTATATCAGTAGGTTGATGAAAACACTTTAATTAAACAAAAGTGTAAATCTGAGCAGCTCCCAAATTCTGGTCTGTGAAGCCAAATGAGAAGAGATAATAATATACAGTACACATGGTTTACAGCTTATTTTGACAGATTGCAGAACAGGACTTTACACTCAAACCAAAAATGAAGGGATCTACAGGCCACAATATCTGTAATTTTTCTGTTGGTCAATATATCACATTGATTTGTTATCATCTTCCTCTCACTTCATATAATATATGTCAATATACTCCACAATTTCTGACAGACTTGTGATGAGGGAGCATGGCTTGTGGTATCACATGGTACTGTGTAAAAGTCTATTTAACTTGTAAATTGGGAAATCCTCCCACTTCCCATCCACCCATGCATGTGAACAGCAGTTTTCATATAAAGAAAGTTGTACTTCTATTGTGTACATGTGAATCTTTCATTCTTTTTTCCAACTTCCACATTGAGTACCAGCCCTTCCAAAGCCTCTAAAATCTGAGTGGCAAAACTGCAGTTTGAAGGACAGACAGAGGCACTCCTTTGTTAGAAAATGCACAATAATATAGGGAAACCACAGCAGGACAATTCTCCCTTCACAGGCAAACACAGAACTTCCATTGACGTCAAAAGCTTTTCTGGCACTATATATTTAATAAAAAAGTATGGCCTATTGTGTCAGCTACATTGCTATGAAACTCAGACAGAATAGGACCTCAAGGACAGACAGGAGGAATACCAAAAATCTAAAAATGCTAAGGATAAACAAAGTTCATCTTTCACATGCACAGTGTTTGAAGTGGTCAGAAAGATTTATTTATATATGATTGCGTTCAGGTTGTCCGTGTCTTCTCCTATGTGATGGCCAACTAGAGTTCAATAGGATAGTTCCAGCACTATTCATTGAAAGAAACCGTACTACATTCCTATCCCTTCATGGCTGACATTCCAGCAAGAGGAGCAGAAGACAGATTTATTTTCCTGATGTAACCTCAAATGCAAAAAAATATTATATCTTGAATGACAACTTTATGTGGATATCTTGAAATGCTTACAAGTGTAAACATACAAACTGAACATGAATTAGAACACTGTTTTCAAAGATAGTGTCTAATTTTGGCTGCCTGAGTAACTGGTTGCCTAAAACATACTTCATTATCAATTTGCAACTAGCCATCAAATAGCAAATCACTTTCCAAAAATATAGTTACCCTGAAGGTCTTATGTGATTTTTTTTCCTAGTTAATATTCTTAACAAAAATGCCATTTCATATAGATCATCTCTACTTTGTTCTGACCAGTGTAGGAGAAATGAGAAAAGTTGTAGCTAAGACAGGTGATAGTCTCATAACTCTGTAGATTTCCAAAATCACATTGTGATGCAAAATACTGTACACATACTTGGGTTCTCCATTCAGATGATTTGTTTGAAAAATATGCAATGGTCAAAACTAATAGAACACGTGGACAAAAGATTTAGTTTTGGTTCAGTATGTTTTACCTTTCATGGGTAAAGGACTTGATGAAGATATTAAAAAGAAAAAAAAATGGGGATGGAGGTATTTTAATCATTGCTAGAAGTAGCACTTGATACTATTTTATTTAGCGATAGGGATTCAAAGGCAGCTGAAGCCTTTTGTAGGAAAGGAGATTTCTCTCCTGTGAATACGTACTGTTAAGTGAGAGTATCTCTATTTAAAATGAAGAGGAGGTCTGTAAAAGCACATATGCTGTCTTGCTGGCCTCTAAAATATGATGAAGTTCTCCATTCAAACACATGCTACACCCTTCACTGCAAAGAAATTTAGATTTTGTCCAATAAATTCTTATTGATGCCTAGCAAAATCTTGGAGAAGATTCTCCTGGATGGCATGCTAAGGCACATGAAAAACAACAAGGTGCTTGGTGACAGCCAGCATGGCTTCACTAAGGGGAAATCCTGCCTGACGAATTGGGTGACCTTCTATAATGGGGCTATGGAACTGATGGACAGGGGTAGAACAGTTGATGTCATCTACCTGGACTTGTGTAAAGCGTTCGACACTGTCCCACACGACATCCTTGTCTCTAAATTGGAGCTACATCAATTTGATAGGTGGACCACTCAGTGGATAAAGAACTGGCTGGATGGCCGCACGCAAAGAGTTGTCGTCAATGGCTTAATGTCCAGCTGGAGACCAGTAACGAGTGGTGTCACTCAGGGACCGGTGTTGGGACCAGGTCTTGTTGAACATCTTTGTCGGTGACATGGACAGTGGGATTGAGTGCGCCCTCAGCAAGTTTGCGGATGACAGCAAGCTGTGTGGTTCGGTTGATATGCTGGAGGGAAGGAATGCCATCCAGAGGTACTTTGACACACTTGTGAGGTGGGCTGATGCCAACCTCATGAAGTTTAACCATGCCAAGTGCAAGGTCCTACACCTGGGTCGGAGCAATCCCAGGCACAGCTACAGGTCGGGCAGAGAAAAGATTCAAAGCAGCCCTGTGGTGAAGGACTTGGGGGTGTTGGTTGATGAGAAAATGAACATGAACTGGTAGTGTGCACTTGCAGCCCAGAAAGCCAACCATATCCTGGGCTGCATCAAAAGGAGTGTGACCAGCAGGTCGAAGGAGGTGATCCTGCCCCTCTACTCTGCTCTTGTGAGACCTCACTTGGAGTATTGTGTGCGGTTCTGGTGTCCTCAACATACAAAGGACATGGAACTGTTGGAACAAGTCCAGAGAAGGGCCATGAAGATGACCAGGGGACTGGAGCACTTCGCATATGAAGACAGGCTGAGGAAGTTGGTGCTGTTCATCCTGGAGAAGAGAAGGCTGCATTGAGACCTCATAGCAGCCTTCCAGTATCTGAAGGAGGCCTATAGGGATGCTGGAGAGGGACTCTTCATTAGAGACTGTAGTGACAGGACAAGGGGTAATGGGTTAAAACTTAAACAGGGGAAGTTTAGGTGGGATATAAAAAGGAAATTCTTTCCTGTGAGGGTGGTGAGGCACTGGAATGGGTTGCCCAGGGAGGTTGTGAGTGCTCCATCCCTGGCAGTGTTCAAGACCAGGTTGGACGAGGCCTTGCGTGTTATGATTTAGCGTTAGGTGTCGCTGCCCATGGCAAGGGGGTTGGAACTAGATGATCTTAAGGTCCTTTCCAACCCTAACAATTCTATGATTCTATGATTCTATGAAATTCTCATTAGAGCCATGTCATGGTGTAAGCCCAGCCAGCAACCCAGAACCACGTAGCCGCTCGCTCACTCCCTCCCTCTCTTCCCCCTGTTCCCAGAGAGATGGGAAGGAGAATCGAAAGAATGTAGCTCCCACAGGTTGAGATAAGAGCAGTAACTAAGTTATAACACAAACCACTACTGCTACCACCAATAATAATAATGATAAGGGAAATAACAAGGGAAGAGAACACAACCGCTCACCACCCCCCAACCAATACCCAACCTGACTTGAGCAGTGATCTAGCCCTTTCAGGTAACTGCCCTCAGTTTATGTACTGGGCATGGTGTGCTGTGGTATGGAATACCTCTTTGGCTAGTTTGGATCAGGTGTCCTGTCTCTGCTTCCGCCTGGCTTCCCTTCCTCTCTGGCAGAGCATGAGACTCACAAAGTCCTTGGTCAGAGTAAACATCTTAGCAACAACTTAGCAACAACTAAAAACATTGGTGTTATCAGCGCTGTTCCCAGGCTGCAAGTCAAAACCACAGCACTGCACCAGCTATGAAGAAGGTGAAAAATGACTGCTACTGCTGAACCCAGGACAAGCCATGCACAGAGCTGTCTTATAATGGACATCAATGAAGAGCTCTAAGTATTGCCTTAGGATCTATAAATCAAGCACCTTTCTAATCCATACTTGGTCACACATATCTGTGTTGCACAAAACAAGGGAGGGAAATATGAGTACTTCAGTGCCACTACATCCCACAACATTAATGAAGTATCCATATTTTTAAGCATACTGGCTGAGATAATATGCATCCAGGATGTTAAAAGCTGAACTTGTAATGCAATTCACTTTTAATCACTAGTTTTCATGTCATTATTGAACATTTTCACCAGTGTACTTATTTGTTTATACATCATTTTACAGAATCACAGAATCATAGAATTTTGGGTACCTGACTTCATTTAAACACATTATTTTCTTCAGTGTTTCCATTGACTTGCTCACACTAAGTTTAGTTTTGCAGATCCTGTTTTTGGAGCATGATTTTCCTCTGAAGATGGGTTTAGCATCTTCAGCTAAAAAAGCTTAAAGCTTTTTTCTTTTTTTTCAGCACTGTAATGATGCACTCAGATAAAAGCTATCATCCTTGCCTTTTGCCTGTAAGATAAAATGTTCATTTTACAATCCATAGATACCTGAATATTCATAAAGTATTTTTAATTCTTCTCCTAAAGGTGACTTCAGAAAAGCAGCATTCATATGTTATGGAACCTGCACCCCTATTGAAAACATATTCATGCAATGTGGTAAAATATCACACAAAGGAGATGAAATATCATTGTCTTAAAGCATCAGAACTACAGCCCTGTTTGCTATACCTACTAATCTTAAAGGAAGCGTAAGTGTGTGTTACATACAACAGTTATACAGATTAAGTTTCCATTGCCCATCCACTCAAAATTTATGAAGATTAAGTAAAAAGAGGTGTTGTTTTGGGGTTGGGGGGGGGGGGGGACGACGGTGTTTTGTTTGGTGGTTTTTTTTTTTTGTTAGGTTTGGATTTTGGTTATTGTTTGTTGGGGTTGGGGTTTTGTTGTTTTGTTGTTTTTTTTCTCCCTCCTCCCACTCTAAACAAATAATCTATTGAAATACCTAGCTGTGTAGCTTGTGTCAGTAACTTCTGTCAGTACCTTGGTCAGTTCTCTGACAGAAATCTCCCACAAGAATCAGTTGGGATAAAAGCTGAACAAGTTAGAGAACAAGAGACTACCATCTACCATATTATATTTATTAGTCCTAACAATGAGAAAGGGCCACTGGTTTACTGTCTGGTTCAGCCATCTCCTTCAATTTAAAAGCCTTTCACTGGGTCCAAATTGCTAATTACTTGGAGCTCTAGCAAAGACCAGCTACAGACAGACCAGCTGGGAGCTATGCCTGCCAGAACAGCCAGACAGCCCTGCCTTTGCAGTCGAACTGGCCCAGACAATAATGACTGAGTTTGGCACAACAGAATAAAGGCTAAAAGAATGCCACCAAGCTTAAAAAGCCAGAAATCAGGAGACTGATATCTTGAGCCTAAGGGGTCAGAAATGATGTGACTTCCAAAATCTGAAGTTCCAAAAGCCCTAATAATGTACCTCTTGACCCAGAAACAGATGGTTGGCTAAGAGTGAGAATTATAGGGCTTTAAGGTACATTTAGCTTATAAAATAATGCATTTAACAGCACTGCCTTAGGTTTGATTTGTCAATGTCCTTATGAAGTGCTGAGTAAAGTGCTTAATTTTTAATCCATTAGTAAATGCACAGCATATGTGAGAATTTATACCCCTTTACCTGCAGAAGACTACTTTTTTATTCTATTTAGAATTAATAATCCAAATGTAATGTTTATTTCTGGGTCAAAAAATCCCAAAGAAAACAAAATATAAACCTACTACTTAGATGAGCAATAAAATCATGGAGTCATAGAGTCATAGAATCATAGAATGGGTTTTGTTGGAAAGGACCTTAAGATCATCTAGTTCCAGCCCCCCCTGCCACAGGTGGGGATGTTTCACCCTAAACTATGTCACCCAAGGCTCTGTCCAACCTGGCCTTGAATACCACCAGGCACGGGGCATTTACAACTTCCTTGGCAACCTGTTCCAGTGCCTCACCAACCTCACATTAAATAACTTCTTCCTTATATCTAACCTGAACTTCCCCTGTTTAAGTTACAACCAATTACCCCTTGTACAACAGCTTGTACAACAGCTTTTGTACAACAAAATTAAATCCTGAAATATCTCTTATGTCATTAAAAAAAAAAACAACACAAAAAACCAACACAAAAAAAAAAAACACAACGAAGAAAAAAAAAAAAGAAAACCCAAACAAATGAGTCACAGACATTTTCAGGAGAGATGAAAAGCAAAGAAAAAAGATTAAATTTTTAAAACAAGTATAGGCTAGAGGTCCTAACAACATTACAATCCATGTAGTTATGACATCCCTAGAGTTCTGTAGCCTTACCTTAAAAACTTCCATTTAAACGAACTCATTTCCTCATGTGCCCAAGTTGTTGATTATCTGAAATAGCTGCAAAATCAGGACCAAATCTACAGGTGAATGAAGTTGCTAAGCCACTGTCCATCATATTTGAAAAATCATGACAGTCACATGAAGTTCCCGATGACTGGAAAAAGGGAAATATAAACCCCATTTTCAAGAAGAGGAAAATCCATGACCCAGGGAACTACAGAGCAGTCAGTCTCACCTCTGTGCCTGGCAAAATCTTGGAGCATATTCTACGGGAAGCCATGCTAAGGCACATGAAAAACAACAAGGTGCTTGGTGACAGCCAGCATGGCTTCACTAAGGGGAAATCCTGCCTGACCAATTTGGTGGCCTTCTATGATGAGCTATGGAACTGATGGACAATGGTAGAGCAGTTGATGACATCTACCTGGACTTGTGCAAAGTGTTTGACACTGTCCCGCATGACATCCTTGTCTCTAATCTGGAGAGAAATCCATTTGATAGATGGATCACTCACTGCATAAAGAACTGGCTAGATGGCTGCATATAAAGGGTTGTGGTCAATTGCCCAATGTCCATTTGGAGACCAGCAATGAGTGGTGTCCCTCAAGGACTGGTTTTGGGACAAGGTCTTACTAAACATCTTCGTTGCTGACATGGACAGTGGGATTGAGTGCACAAATGACGCCAATGACACCAAGCTGTGTGGTTCAGTTGATAACGCTGGAGGGAAGGAATGCCACCCAGAGGGAACTTGACACATTTGTGAGGTGGGAAGGAATGCCAACCTTATAAAGTTTAAGCATGCCAAGTGCAAGGTTCTACAACTGGGTCGGAGCAATCCCAGGCACAGCTACAGGGTGGGCAGAGAAGAGACTCAGAGCAGCCCTGCAGAGAAGGACTTGGGGGTATTGGTCGATGAGAATCTTAACATGAACCAGCAGTGTGTGCTCTCAGCCCAGAAAGCCAAATGTATCCTAGGCTGCATCAAAAGGAGCATGACCAGCAGGCCGAAGGAGGTGATCCTGCTCCTCTACTCTGGTATTGTGAGACCTCATTTTCCCCACAGATTTTAGAGCAGTTAATAGTTGTGCGTTTTCTTGCCTTCTACATGCATATATAACTTAGGAGAGTGCTAAAGGAGCAGTTTCTCATTCTCATATAGTAGAAACATAATTCGACAAGGTGACATATTAGCCAAAAAAGTCACTGAATCTTATGAGAAACTTACTGCATTTTCTTAGATGTTGCTTTGGAGAATGAGTGGATTATTGTGTATTTTTGTCTTTTCATATTGTTTTACCTTTACCAAGGTTTTCTACACATCTGCAACTCAACAATATCTGCTCAGAAAGTGTTTTTTTTTGTGACGTGCACAGCTGTTTGCTAGGAATCAGACTGAGACTCTCAAAATTAATTCTTACAGCTGAAAATAATTCAAGAAATAATTTGGCAATAGAAGATCAATGTAGGATTTGAATTGGACACTAAGAACGCATTTTTTTAATTAATAGGGTATTTGTGCAGAACATTCCTAAGAAGGAACTATTTCTTATGGCAGTGACATGTGTTTTGTATCCAGCATCCAGACAAAGAATGAACCAGTTTTTCCATTTAACTGGTCACTTTTAGAAGAAATAAAATGCATAATTTCTTCAGTAGCAAGGAAAGGATAAATGGTCACTAAGGAAAAGCTGAAAAGCTGCAGATAGATCAAGAGGTTCATTTATACAGACTCTGCAAACACATTCAAGATGATTTGATTTCTTTATTTGCCTCAGAGGCCCCACTCATCACATAAATTTGCTCATCTGTTTAAAAAAAACAGAATGGCTACTACCATTTTTCTGTGCTTTGATGCATTTTTTTCCAAAGTATTTTTTTTAAACTAAGTGAGAATTAAACTCATTGCACAGAGTTCCATAACATTCCTTGTGAGAGCCATCTTTCAATAGAAAGTACTGCCCTTCTAAATTAAAAGCACACAAAGCATAAACTGCATATATCAGTATGTAAAAAAATAAAACCCTCTTCATTTATTCGTTTCACTGAACAATGTGATGATGCATACTAAAATGAAGCAAACAAATGCACAAAAGAAGTTATATGACCACTAGCTTAAAGATGTCTCTCTGAAAAAGGAGAAATACAGAAAAATCTGTTCCCAGCTAACCAGACAAACTAGGAATAAAATCGACCCAATATTAATCTGGATCTCTAACAACAATTATTTTAATCACACTTGTATTTAAACTCCATTAAAGACTTTGCAGCTTTATTTTCTTCCAGTTCTTCAAATAATTCTATGATAAGCTTCAAGAAATCACAGAAATAATGTAGGATCAAAGTTAAACATATGGGGCTTCATTTTTGAAATTTTTCTTTTAGTTTGTATTTAAGAAATTTGAAGTGGCAAGTGTCTTTCTATATTTCGGTTTTGTTAGAGGAGAGTATGTGTTACAATCAAGAAAAGAAGATTATTCCATAACTGAGGTTATAAATTTGACTACATTTTCTATTAAAATATTGGAGTTCTATCCAGTTCTGTACAAGCTGTGAACAAGACGTAAAAATATCCTAAAGGTACTCAAAATGTCAAAAACAGAATTGCATATATTGGCTATTAAACATCTTTGATTTACTTTCTAAGGATATAATGCATAAGTATATAGGTGCATGTTAAAATTAATATTTTAAAAGGTATTTTATTCTAAATCAGTGGAAATGGGAACTAAGATCATAGATTTTAAAGAACCTGAAAAATTATACTTTCACCAAAGCGCAAGACTGTGGCTTAATGGCAAGAAAACCCCACAAGCTCTCTTTACGATTTTTTATTTTTGTATAGATGTCTTGAACCATAAGATACAGGCCACACAATACATAGCACATCAGATCTAGAAAAAGCGTGCTACATATCATTAAGTCATCTAAATTGCATGCTAAGAATCATAGAATCATAGAATAGTTAGGGTTGGAAAGGACCTTAAGAATAAAGTCTTGCTGTCAAAGGGAAATTTCAAAAGGAAAACACACAACCCCAAATTATATAAAGAATATTTATAACCATAGTGGAAGACCATAGTCACAACAATTAATCTAAAAATATTTCAGGCTGGTTTATTCCATACAGCGTTCTTCAAAAGCATTATGTGTCAAATTTATTCTACAGTTCATAAAAGCCATGTGCCAACGGTTTCATGATATTTCTGCTTTTATTCTGTTCAGAGACACAAGGACTCCAAAAAAATGAAGTCTCATGTATGCTATTGACCAAACACCATGTATTCTGTGACTCTTTTTACTCATCACTAGCTAAGCTTTTGTTTCATTTTGCTAATGCTCAGTATCTGCCAACAACACTGTTATTTCTTCTGTCACTCACACAAAGAAATAATCTGTGGCTGTCTAGCCTCCTTGGTTCTTGATATTTAGGTAAAAATTTGTCCTTTCTTCCTCTTTAAAAGCTAAAAAGAAAAAAAAATCACTATTACTTATTGCCTCTAAATCTGTCTGCCCTGAGATATTTTTGAAAGGAAAATAACATTATTCCAAGAACAAAAATATATATCTAGTCTTTTTTTTAATCAAACTTTATAAGCCTCTAAACAAAACTTTACTAGCTGCATTTCATGCAAACTTAATTAAAAATATTCCAGTGTTCCACAAAACAAAATCATACATAATTGTAAGAGAGAGTAAAGATATAACAAGGAGAACAGTTATTTGGAAAAGATTTGCAAGAATCAAAAAATCTGATAAGCATGACCATGGGTGATTATGAGTGCATCTACATTAGCTTTTTATTTGGATTAGGAATGTGATCTTGATGCAAATATTTCAATTGTCCCCATTTTTCATGTTTTGGTTCATATCACAGACCATTTCCAGAACATATGAACTGAATTTTGGATGAAACAAACCCAGAAGATATACTCCAATTGCCTGAAGTAAAAAAGACCCTATGAAATGATCCATTATAAAAACCAGGCTCTCAATATGAATGGCTTTGCTCTACAAATTCACATTTCTAGGTTCACATGGATTGCTTGAGCTGATGTGATCCATCAGGAACTGAAAATCCCTGGACCACAAGCAATGAAAAAATGCAGTTTCTCACAGCTGTTTCTCTGTCTGAAAATCCTATCCAAATGATGATTAAAAGCTTTGGGCACTTTTCTGGACATTTTTTGGAAATGCTAAGATGCACAATACACAGATAAAATGTATAATGCATTCACAAGACATGTTTATACATCAGATCTACTGAAATCTTGTCACACAGTGTACCAAGATGCATCAGATATAGTACACACACACATATGTTTCTGTTTAGGAACTCATTACAGATAGGTATAATAGAGGATTTCCTGCATAGGCATTCAGAAAAGTAATGGTGGAGTTACATGTAGAAATACTAAAAATTCAAATGAAATTTGAATGCACCATACTTTTTTTTTAAATTTAAGAAGTCTGAACTTTGGGGATAAGACTAAAAGAGAAAACAAAAACAACAACAACAAAAACTTAGAAATGCTAATTTTCTCAAAAAGAAATATACTCTTCTGTCTTTGACAGGCATATTTGCAGAATTTTGAAATGAACAGAGTATTTGAAAGAACAGCAAATGGTAGGTAAGCAAATGATTCATGAAAGACAAATATAAAAATCCTTTAAGTTGTAGAGCATGTTGCTGTTGATGACATTCACTAGCAAAAGCTGCAAAAGAGAGCAGCTGAGAAGGTGGATTTATTGGAATTACTATTCCTCATTAATGTTCTTTAACAACCCTGGTTTTAATTTTCCTAACCTCTTACTGCAGCACACAACCAATATTATTGTTATAGGGTATTAAAGTATCCAAATTTAAAAGGTTTGGGTAACATTATCTGTTACTAAATCTATTGAAAATCCAGGTATGCACAAAGGACTAATCCAATGTACTTTTATTCAGATCTTGAAAAGGCTGATTTCATTATCCATACAAATAGCTCCAATTCCTAACTGTCCTTTATTATGCACTTCTTAGAATTAACTAGATATTTGGGCTCATTGATGTATATTTAAATGTCTGAATGTGCATGCTATTTGATAAAAATTTAATAGACTCAAGTTGAGCCCAGGGCTCCATTTTAGGACTAGTGCTTTTTAATGTCTTTATAAATTATCTGCATACAGGAATCAAATGTACTTTAAGTAAGGTTGTCAATTATATTAAACTGGGAGAAGCTGTGGACTCCCTCCAAGGTACACAGACCTTTAAGGGAGATCTGGATAGGCTAGAGAGCTGAGCAGTCACCACCTGCAGGATCTCCACCTGTAATGGGTTAATCCTGGTTATACATACAAACTGGGAGACAAGAGGCTGGAGAGCAGCCCTGCAAAAAGATCTGGGGGTTGGGTTGATGACAAGTTGAATATGAATCAGCAGTGTGCCCTGGCAGCCACAAGGGCCAATCATGTCCTGTAGAGTATCAAGCACAGCATAGCTAGCCAGTCGAGGAAAATGATTGTCCCAGTCTATATTGCCCTGGTGTGGCCCCAGATTGAGCAATGTGTGCAGTGTTGGGCACTTCTAATTTGAAAGGGACATCTATAAGAGTGTGTCCACAAGAGGGTGATGGTGAAAGGCTTTGAGGGCAAGACAGAAAGAGTGGCATATTCAGCCTGTAGAAAGAGAAGACCTAGAAGCTGGTCATAGTTCAAGGAGCATCTGGCCAATGCTTTTAGTGTATGCTTTAGTTTTAGGTAGTCCTGAAAGGAACAGGGAATTGGACTCAATGATCCTTATAGGTCCTTCCTTATTCAGAGAAGGTCAATACTTCATGAGAAACTCCATCATAACTTAATAGTTAAACAAAAGAATAGGAAAGTTGGACATATTTGCTTTTCAAGTCACCTCATCAGAGAGTGCCACAGAGCAGCCAAAGGCATTTGAGTAATCTTAACACTACAAACTTCTGCATCTAAAATTGCTGTGGAGGTAAGAGACAATGCTTCTGTTTCCTTTCTGAGATGAGTGTGTGGCCTAGCAAGCTTCATGGCAACAACAATGAAACACAATGTTTGAAGAAGTTTTGAAATGAAGCAACAGTAGAGGAAAATGATTCTGGCAATTTGGTTGAAGAGAGCTGACAGAAAATAACAAGTATGAAAAATCCCATATATTATTTTTATTGCAGCAAGATGGATACACTTTTGGAAGTAGAATTTTGAGTACTATTGCACATTTAGATTGATTTAAAACTTTGGTTTTGACTGCAGACATTCAAACAAGATGGTTTGAATTTAAGTTCGTGTCTGTATTCTCCTTTCACACAAATTTCTAACAACTGTTCACATAAAAGAATTTAGCCCTCCAACATCCCTTTATTTAAAAGATTTTCAAAACTATGTTGTTTTTTTTTTTCCAAAGAAAATAGTACAAGTATTGCAGTTAAGCAGACAAAGCAAAATTTTTGTTAAAATTATTATGAATCATTAGAGAATATAGCCTTAGATCCTGCTAGAATCCACCCATATGGTTTTGGAGATCTTTTGATGATCATTGGTCAATTTTTTGGCAATCTGCCCCCAACTTCTGTGATAGAAGTGTTGTACAGTATTTAAAAGAATTGGTTGCCCTGGGTGGCATGGGAAGTAGGGGGAAATATAACAAAGAAAATTGACATCTGGCTATTACTTTCTCCTTTGAGGTCTAGCCTATGTGTTGTTACCTATAAGTAAAATAACTGATGATGAATTCTTAACCAGGACATCAGACATATGCTTAGCTGAGACCAGAGCTGTGTATCGCATTTAGTTTACTATCTCTTCTAGGTTACTATACCCTGCAGTCCATTGTTCATTATATCAAGTGGTTTATGTCCATTGTGTTACTCACAGGAACATCAAAATTCTAAAACTACTGACTTCAGGAAATACTCATAGAGAACTCTAGTAGTAATTATCAAACAACCATGCTTGTTCCTCTCCACGGAAATCTTTAGTAAAAGTAAAAAAAAGTTTAGTCCTTGGCCAAACCAAAACATCGTTATCAGCTCTGTTCCCGAGCTGAAAGTCAAAACACTGCACTACACCAGCTACGAAGAAGGAGAAAAATGACTGCTACGGCTGAACCCAGGACATTATCCACCCCTTATTCCATACCATTCACGTCATGCTCAGATCCCACATTTTCAATATACCATCACTCTTATCTCAGTGCACTCTTATCTTAGTGCATGGACCAGTCCCTATAAAGCTGCTGAGTCCATCTGGTCCATGATGGCAGGCTCCATCTCTTGTAACAGTCTTCCAGAGCAGGAGAGACTGTGTGCAGTGTTCACACTTGTGAATAACCTGGGCAATAGTGTCCATTGCTAAGTCCACCCCTCGATCATGAGTCCATCTCTGCTCTGATGGCCTGAAGTGCCATGGGCCCACCAGGGTCAAAATAATTCACTGTCCCCTTCAGCAGTTTCTGCAGCTTGTTGCTGGGGACTCCATACAGCTGCCTTCCATCTCCGATGCTTCCAAAGCACTGGAGGGGCCCAGTGGACTAGATACTTGCCCGTACTGTCACACACACCCTGCTACTCAGGACTGTTCAGCCTTGGGGAGAAATTCTTGGTCCCCCAGCATTGTCGTCTAACCCCAGACAAGACCCAAACCTGACTCTGCTTAACTTTTGAGATCAGACAAAATGGTTGTGGGTAGAACACAGTCTGTGTGTGTGCCAACATGCTGATCCCCATCACAATCAGCAGGCAGGTCCCAAGGATACCCAAAGGCCATTCAAAACCTTCAGAACTCTCAGTTGATGCTGCTGTACTTGTCACTGGGGCTGGTGTAGCTGCTGTGCTTGCCGGCTCTCCTACCGCCAGCTTCTCTTTTCCTGAGTCCAGCTCTTCCTCCTCTGCCTTGCTGGGAAATGCTGCGTGGCCTCCTGCATTCTCCTGGGGCTCGGCAGGCGGCTTCCGGGGGATGCTCTCGGCCGTCGCGGGGCTCCGCTCGGCCGCTGGGCTCGGCTCGGCCGCGCGGCTCGGCTCCTCCGCGGGGCTCGGCTCCTCCACCGCCTTCTCCCGCTGCTCGGCAGCCACCTCCTTCCTCTCCTCGACCGCCCCGACCTCCTCCACCGGCAGCCGTCCCCTCGCGGCCTCCGGCCCCGCTCCCGCCGCCGCTTGGTCCCCGGGGCCGCTCTCCCGGGCCGCTTCGGCTGCCGCCGGCTCCCGGGGCCGCTCCCCCTCAGCTCCCCGCAGCCTCACGAAGATGGAGAGTAGGGTGAGGGCCAGGACGGTGAAGAGCAGCCGGACGGCCAGGTACAAGTCCACGGCCACGTCCGGCCCGCCCTGCTGCTGGAGCCCGCCCGTATTACAAGCCATTGCCATAAAGCACAGTGAGACAAGAACCTTAGCCCAAGCCCCACACTTGATAAACACTAACACAGCAAGTACCGGCTCTAGGTAAGTTACAACATTCTGAAGCTGTGAGATCAACAAGAACAACTCTGAGAGCCAATAAATCAGCATTGTGACGAGTGACTATTAATCCAGTCAAATCTGTCGTTATCTCAACCCTTCGTGCCCCACCTTGTGCGCCAAAAAGAACTGTTGTGGTTTAAACCCAGTCAGGTAATTCGTTCGCTCACTTCCCCCCCTTTCTTGCCCTCACCCTGCTCCCGGAGGGACAGAGAGGAGAATCGAAACGAATGCAACTACCACGGGTTGAGATAAGAACAGTTTAGTAACTAAGGTATAACACAAATCACTACTGCTACCACCAATAATAACAATGATAAAGGAAATAACAAGGGAAGAGAATACAACACCTCAGTACCAGCTGACAGATAACTTGCCCCCCTCAGCCCGACCAAGCACTGACCGATACCTCCTCCAACCCTGCAGTCTCCCAGCCCTTTCGGCTCACTCCCAGTTACATCCTCGGGATGACGTGTTGTGGTATGGGATACCTCTTTGGTCAGTTTGGGTCAGGTGTCCTGTCTCTGCTTCCTCCTGGCTTCCCCTCCTCCCTGGCAGAGCATGAGGCTCACAAAGTCCTTGGCCAAACCAAAACATCATTGTTATTAGCCCTGTTCCCAGGCCGAAAGTCAAAACACTGCACAGCACCAGCTACCAAGAAGGAGAAAAATGACTGCTACTGCTGAACCCAGGACACTGTCTTTTCTTACTTTTTTACTGAGAAACATGCCAGTTGTTGAGCTCCAGTCTTATGATCATGTTTCCATCAAAATGTCTAAAAAATGTCTAAAAGATGCTTAAAAATATCTACATCAGGCAAGGTACAAGAGCTTCCAGATCCTTATAGACTGCTGCCAAACATCACTCTTCGATAGTGGCCTCTGTTGCATCTGTCGGGAAAGCTAGAAAGTAAGCAGTGTGCACACAACACTAAGAATCAAAGATTAATTAGTTCACCCATATATCCTACCTAGCAGCCTTCACAGAGAAGTGACTTCAGGTGTGTATTGTTATTGGCTATCTGTAAGTGTCCCATGGGTGAATAATTCTGTATCCTACTAACATGAAGACTGTTTCATCATCTTTCTCTAATCTGCATTCTGATAGTGCTTCATTCTTGGAAGTGTGAGGCAACAAATGAGAGTGAAAACATAAAAAGTGAACTATGTTAGATTTTCCAAGATGTGAACACCTGGTAACTGTATGCACATATGCACTTTTAGTATTTATGCTACATTGCCTACTTATCTTACCCTCAGAACATACATTTTACACACTTTTGTTCCTTCTGTTCTACATTTGTAAAATAGAACTTTGAGAATTATGAGACCTAGATAGCCAAACATGTCTTTCTATCACATGAAAAAAGTTACCTTCTAGTCATTCCTTGACAATGAAATCCAGATCTCAGCATCCTCTAGTAAAAACACAGCCTGGCTTAGAAAGAGTAAAGAAAGAATAGAGAACCAGGGGGGGACATAATTTGGCAATATTAGGCTTATTTGAATTCCTAGAAGTGGTTTTCTTTTATAAGGAAATCATCAAAACTTTAGCAATTGAAACTTCTCAGAAGAACAATTAAGTTCTATACCATATATGTTTGCATGAACAAAATAAAAAGTCCAGGTAAGTTCATGTAGAAATAAAACACTTGAAAGGTTGTTTGGGTTTGGTTTTTTTTCCACACTCCCCCAGAAATCAAAACCCTAATAATATATTATTCTCAGAAAAAGGGATGTTATTGCAACAGCCCAGGAGAAACTATTAAATCACATAAAATTTAACAATCAGCTATTTGAAGGTAATGTTGATACAGGTTCTATAAGTGAAAAACTGAAAAATATATTCAGCTATCCTGAATAACTGGGGTTTTAAGCTTTGTTATTCATTATGTAAGTGCATAGTCTCCTATGAGGCCAGTTAGGCATGTGAGACAGCTGATAACAGAAGGATGACTGAAGTAAAAAAAGGTATGGATATGTGGTAGGTAGTGGCTATAGGGTAAGGAGACATGTAGCAGAGAATCCTCTAGCTTCATTCTTATCTCATCCTGCTTAATCTGTGGTATTATGCTGTACAGAAAACTTGCATAGAGCAAAGCTGTATTCTTGAAATCACCTATTCATAGTGCATACCAGCCCAAAGGGCATGTTATTCTGTTATCAGTGGATCCTCTATAGTGCACCTGAAGTGAAAGTGCTGGTGGAAAGATCACTCAATAAGAATAAATTCCTAAAAAAAAAAAAGTCCTCCTATCTCTGGGAATTCTACATCACCCTTCCATCTCAGACTGCTAAGTATTGCAAGGTCTATCCATTGCTGAGGTTGAAGTCAAAGGGTGATATCAAGATGCCTTAGGAAGGAGAACAATACCAACTCTTTGATAGAAAAAGACTCATCTCTCTGTTCACAGTAAAAGAAATCAGTCTCCCCATATCTCATGCATTTAACATATAACAAGGTCCACTTCCTTGTACACGTGTTCACACACAATCAACTTTCTACAAGTCTAGAAAGTCTATCCACCAAAACACAAGTAAAAATTAGCCTTCCTATTACCAAACTTGCAGAAGAAGGGGACATCTTATCCCTTCATGATGATCAAAGCTGGCAACACCACCCTGATCCTACTGAAAATTTTTACTTCTTTCTCCAGCCGTTCATCAGAAATATTCTATTTCTCTTTTACCTGTATGACAGTTTCTCAGATTCTCTTCCTCATTTTTGCTATCTGGCACATTCATTTTCTTCTCTCAAATCTTTTTTTATTAAGTCCTGTTTCCATAAAGTTCCATCATTCTGCTTACCTGTTCAAGGAACCTAGCGTACAAAGTCATCTATAACATAATCAGCAGAAAGATTCAGTCTACATCTTCTGTTGAAACAACCCAATGAAACTTACATCCTGCTTGTCTTTCCAAGCCAGAAAGAGCCAAGATTTCAGATTCTGCCTTGTTCTTATTTTAGAGATGGGTCATCACACCTTTAATTTCTTAAGCACAGCCCCCAGTTATAGGAAGAAACAGAAAAGCCAATAGTACTGTATTATTAGTGTTATAGTAATATTCTGTTGTCACATCCACTTTTCCTCATTTATTTGCTTCTAAACAGATCAAACGTTAATGGAAAAGAACTCTTCAGCTCCAACTAGAAATTCAGAAAACATCTAAGAATGTAACTTTATGTTCATACAGATTTATCGCTAAGGTGAGAAGTAAGTTCTCTTTTCTTGTTAAGCTACTAAATACAGTTAGATGTTATTTTAAAAAATATTTTTACTTATAAACTCTTTCCATATTGTTCTGTAAGTAAGCAAATAACAGTCTGAAATTTGTGTGTGAGAGGGCATACTTGAAGAGTTCAACAATTATAAAATATTATGACATACCTGGTTGCATATTTATTTCATTTTCCTTAAGAGGCCACGTTATTTTCTCATCTCTACAGCCAAGATAAGCTGTAGATTTCTTTCATATGTACCTTTCTTATCTTTATTACATAAAGTACCTCATCTTCTACAGAGCTATATGTCTTAAAGAAGCTGTACTTCTAAGTTTACAGCAGCTTTCCTATTTGCTTATATGCTGTTCCCAAGGCAGTCAGTGCTTTCTCATTAGCACTTTCACATTCGATTAACTAAAACAAAGCAGAAGTCATGCTTTTCATTGCCATGAATCCCTTTTGACTGCAGTTTACTAGGATTGCAGATATTCCAGCATAAGGGAAGGTATGTCATTCTTTCTTCTATTCTTTTAACACCTTCCCAAGTTTCATGCATCTGGACACTACTGACTTTTGAGTCTTCCGCAATTGCTGGTTCTGCTACCAATCCAAGCAGACTTCTGCTACCAATCCAAGCAGACTACTGACTTTTGAGTCTTCCGCAATTGCTGGTTCTGCTACCAATCCAAGCAGACTTCAAGATCTGTTTCTAATTCTGATTCCTTGCAGTGTTTGATGACTGTTCCCACCTGTACAAAGATCAAGTAGAGCAAAGTGTGCTAGTAGCAAGAACAGCCTTACTATTAAGAAAATGTTTAAATAACTGAAAACTTGAAAGGGCAAGGGAAAAGGAAAGAGGTGTGTAAACGAAGTGAAAGAAATAGATGTGGTGCAGAAGCAGCAAGAAAACCAGGTTTAGAAAAGACTGAGAGATGAAAGCAAAGGGTTTCCTGTAAGTAAAGTGGTAATACTTCACAAGTTAGTTACACAAAATAACCAACCTAAAACTTTTTGGAATCGCTAGAAAAGAATTAAAACTTGTACTCCACTAAACTGAACTCTGACTACCCTTATTAATATCCCACTGGACCTCTTCCCAAAATAAGCTATGCACTGCAAGATACTAGTTTGCTCACTCTGCTGTCTCTAAGCCCACTCTCCAAAGCCTCAGCTCAGTAACCTTTTCTTTCTTTGTAGCCAAAACTACCTGACTACCTTGAGCACCGGCTCTTCATTGCTTGTCAGCAAAGTAGAACATTATCTGTGTTTGGCACTTTATGATTGCCTTAAGAATCTGTCTCAAAATGCAGCCTAGATAATTCTCTAGGTGGTTGAACTCATGCTGTCTTCCTCACAGATGTCTGGGAGACTAGAAACCTCCATAAGTGTCAGGCCTTGCTATCAGGAGACTTATATTAGTTCATTCCAAAA
Source organism: Pezoporus wallicus (assembly GCF_028554395.1). Classification (NCBI taxonomy): domain Eukaryota; kingdom Metazoa; phylum Chordata; class Aves; order Psittaciformes; family Psittacidae; genus Pezoporus; species Pezoporus wallicus. The sequence continues at coordinate 1,239,450 of NW_026642992.1, read as the reverse complement.
AGACTTATCCTCTTATTCCCCTTGGGAAGATGCTGTAACAGATTCCTGACGGATTGTCTTTAGTGCAGCTTTACACCATGAAGGAACTGACAACATGTGCTGTTTCCTGGAGCTCTGGGCAGTTAAACACTTCCTACGCATAGTGTAATACCCCTTCATCATGTTCCCCATTTATCCTTTCTAAACATGAGACAAACATGAGAGTCATGTGTGCTTTCCCGCAAAGTCTTTGTGTTTCTATTCTGATACTCTACAGCACCATCATTTCACATGAACTTCCAATTCCTTTAGATTTTTGCTTCAGTTTCTTACACCAGTATACAGATCCTTGACATACATTTCTGAATATCCTCCCTTCTAAACAGCAATGTGCAAGGCTCCCTTGTAGCTTTCTACCACCTTTATTTTCTTTACCTGTCTGTGTTCCCTGATGAACCTAGTATAAAGACTGGATTAGCAAGTTTTTCCACACACTTTCTTCTTCTCTTTGCCAGATAGAGCTTCTCTTTTTAAAGCAACATTTTTCCAAACCATACTCAAGAAGCCAGTATTGCTATTAATATCAGCTAAGCAGGTAGGCCTTAGTCTGCTGAATCTGTTTCCTACTAATCAGATGCTTGACCTGAAGAGAGAGGAACTTTGATCAAACTGCTGTCTTCCTACACCCAGAACCCAGAGCTGTGTAGTTACCTATGGTCTTCTCAGTGCCCCCACTAGCTATGTCAGTTACGTGGATGAGAAAAAACAGATACTAGTTGGAAGGAGCCTTGGCAGTCTCTGTAATTCTCTGTAGTACTCTCTCTAGAGCACTCTCTTAGCAGAACTTGTTCATCCTCCTTTGAGATCAAGTCCTTGGTACAAACATGTGTCCATCTTCCTGCTACTGCCAGAAGTTACCAGCTTCTAGGTTGCGCTCCTGTGGGACTTTCTGTCCTTTTTTTCCTACTGCCTTGCCTTGGTCATGCAAACTTCCATACCTCTGAAGAGTTGAGGCCGCCTCTTCAGTGAGAATCTTTGAAGCCAGTCATCCTTAATTCAACAAAGTCTGCTCATCTCTTCTTGAACCTTCATCACAGGGCACCACTCAATTGGAAAATAGCTCTCGCAGGTGAGGTCATAGCCACCACTCATCCCATAGCTCATCCCAGGACCACATAGCTCATCCTAGCACCTGATTTTAAAATAATTTGGGCATAATTTCTTCGGGCTTGGGTTTTTGTTAGTTAACAGTCCCAATGGGGTAGAAAACACAGCCCTCCTTCAATTAAGGCCATGAACCAGTCCATCAGGCAAAATTCTGCCACCCTGAGGCCCTGCTACTTTTATTTGCAATTTCATTTCCAGTAAAAATCAGATGAAAATTCCATAGTGAAATCTACATTATTTTTTCCCAAATAATCCATATTTTTTCCCTAGCATACAATGCCATTGCAGGGAATTGTGAAGTACTAATGTTTTAGTCTAGTGTAGATTAGAAACAAGAATTCTGTGATTTAGACCTATACTTGAGATCTTTTAGTACTTTCTTTAAACATTTCATCCACTGTATCTTTCCACTGACTGATAGAAAGCTGAAGCTTACAATACCAGCACTGGTATTTGACAATGAACCTTTAAATTGGCTATTACTATTAGAGCTTCTTTATGTTATATATGGTTTTTATTTCTTTTGTTCTGATGAATATGACTACTTTTCTTGAATTTCCTGATTTATCTGAGATAGAAACTAATTGACATGATCACACATCTGCCTTGAGTCTCTATGCAAAACATTTGCTCTGCATCTAATCTTCTATATCTTGCAATATTACTCTTTAATAAATAAATAGTCTCTCATATTTGTCATCTCTTCAATCACCTGAAGCTAATAGCATGTAACTGATGATTTAATATGAATAAAGCAAGAAGCCAACCCACGAATTAACATCACATATTGTGTTTCTGTTGCCAGACTTTTGTGTAACAATCATCTGATGATGTTTTTGCAAAGTATCTCACTAAACTTCTGCCTATGCAAGATATCAGGATAATAGAGAACTGTGTAATTTCATCTTTTGCAAAAAATCTGCCCTCTTTTCAGCGGCCTTTTCAAGCTAAAAGTTGTAAGTCTTATTGTTAAAGTGCGTATTACAAGTGGTGACTGATGTTTCATCTTGGCCTAAAGAACCAAATCAAGGTTAAATTGATTAAAAAATGTAAAACCAACAAAAAGACTTGCTACAATTGAGACTGAGGATAGTATATGAAAGTCTGAACCATTAACATAATACATTCTATTTCTAGAACAGCAGAAGAAAGGAGATAGAAATCTATCATTTGTCACAGCTACCTGCATATTTATGAATTATTTACCCACTAGATGACCTGAAATAGTGGAACAAAAGATCCATTACAGACCATATTCTATATTCACCTTTAAACAAATACATAAATATAACACTTGCTCTAGAAACCATTACTCCCATGTATTTCTGAAGCCAAACAACTTTATTTTTTTTATTATTATTTATTTAAAGAATAACAGAATCATTAGGGTTGGAGGGGACCTCTAAAGATCATCTAGTCCAAACACACTGTCAAGGCAGGGCTGCCTACAGCAGGTTACACAGGAACACCTCCAGATGGGTTTTGAAAGTCACCAGAGAGGGAGATCCCACAATCTTCCTGTGCAGCCTGTTCCAGTGCTCTGCCACCCTCAACATAAAGTTTTTATTCTTGTTGAGTTGAAACTATAAGAAGTTTATGGCCGTTTATCCTCATCATGTCACCGGAGACTACTGAAAAGCATCTGGCACCACACTCTTGGCACTTCAAACTGGATTATACTCCACTGACCACAATCCTCTGAACTCTGATGTTCAGCCATTTTTTTGATCAACCTTATTCTCTATTCACCTAACTCATATTTCTTAAACTTACCTACGAAGACGTTATGGAACACAGTGTACAAAGCCCTGCTGAAGTCAAGGTAGGTCATAGAATCTTAGAACAGTTAGGGTTGGAAAGGACCTTAAGATCATCTAGTTCCAACCCTCCTGCCATGGGCAGGGACATCTCACACTAAACCATGACACACAAGGCTCTGTCCAACCCGGCCTTGAACGCTGTCAGGGATGGAGCATTCACAGCTTCCCGGGACAACCCATTCCAGTGCCTCACCACCCTTAAAGTAAAGAACTTCTTCCTTATATACAATGAACTTCCCCTGTTTAAGTTTTAACACATTTCTCCTTGTCCAACCACTAGAGTCCCTACAAAGAGTCCCTCCCCAGCATCCCTATAGGCCCTCTTCAGATAGTGGAAGGCTACTATGAGGTCTCCACGCAGTCTTTTCTTCTCCAGGCTGATTAGCCCCAACTTTCTCAGCCTGGCTTCATAAGGGAGGTGCTCCAGTCCCCTGGTCATCCTCGTGGCCCTCCTCTGGACTTTTTCTAGCAGTTCCATGTCCTTTTTATGTTGAGGACACCAGAACTGCACACAATACTCCAGGTGAGGTCTCACAAGAGCAGAGTAGAGGGGCAGGATCACCTCCTTCGACCTGCTGGTCACGCTCCTTTTGATGCAGCCCAGGATACAGTTGGCTTTCTGGGCGGCAAGCGCACACTGCCAGCTCATGTTCATTTTCTCACCGACCAACACCCTCAAGTCCTCCTCTGCAGGGCTGCTCTGAATCTCTTCTTTGCCCAACCTGTAGCTGTGCCTGGGATTGCTCCAACCCAGATGTAGGACTTTGCACTTGTAATGTTTAAACTTCTTAAGGTTGGCATTTAAATCCACCTCACAAGTGTGTCAAAGTCCCTCTGGATGGCATTCCTTCACTCCAGTGTATCAACCGAACCACACAGCTTGGTGTCATTGGCAAACTTGCTGAGGGCGCACTCAATCCCACTGTCCGTGTCACCAACAAAGGTGCTGAACAAGACCAGTCCAAACACCAATCCCTGAGGGATGCCACTCGTTACTGGTCTTCAGCAGGACATTGAGCCATTGACCACAACTCTTTGCGTGTGACCATCCAGCCAGTTCTTTATCCACCGAGTGGTCCACCTATCAAATTGATGTATCTCCAACTTAGAGACAAGGACGTCATGTGGGACAGTGTCGAATGCTTTGCACAAGTCCAGATAGATGACATCAGCTGCTCTACCACTGTCCATCAGTTCCGTAGCCCCATCATAGAAGGCCACCAAATTGGTCAGGCAGGAATTCCCCTTAGTGAAGCTATGATGGCTGTCACCAAGCATCTTGTTCTCTTTTGTGCGCCTTAGCATGGCTTCCCGGAGAATCTGCTCCAAGATTTTGCCAGGCACAGAGGTGAGACTGACTGCTCTGTGGTTCCCTGGGTCATGGATTTTCCTCTTCTTGAAAATGGGGGTTATATTTCCCTTTTTCCAATCATCAGGAACTTCACCTGACTGCCATGATTTCTCAAATATGATAGCCAGTGGCTTAGCAACTTCATTTGCCAGCTCCTTCAGGACCCATGGATGGATTTCATCAGGTCCCATGAACTTGTGCTCATTCAGGTTCCTAAGATGGTCTCAAACCAGATCCTCTCCTACAGTGGGCCCAAGGTCTTCATTCTCACCTTCCCTGTGTCTGTCTTCCAAGACTTGGGTGGTTTGGTCAGAGCATTTGCAGTGAAGACTGAGGCAAAAAAGTCATTAAGAACTTCAGCTTTCTCCAAATCCAGGGTAGCTAGTTCTCGTGACGGTTTCCGGAGGGGGCCTACATTGCCCCTAGTCTGCCTTTTATTTGCCTAAAAAATCCATTCCTGTTATCTTTCACATCCCTAGCCAAGTTTAATTGTATCTGGGCCTTGGCTTTCCTAACCTGGTCCCTAGCTTCCTGGACAACATCCCTGTATTCTTTCCAGGCCACCTGTCCTTGCTTCCACCTTTTATAAGCCTGCTTTTTCCTTCAAATTTTCCTCAGCAGCTCCTTATCCATCTAAGGATGTCTCTTGGCCCTTCTGCTGCACTTCCTTCTAGTTGGGATGCAACACTCCTGAGCGTGTAGCAGGTGATCCTTGAATATCAACCAACAGTCTTGGGCCCCCCTATACCCCATGGAACCTTACTAAGCAGGTTCCTGAAGAGGCCAAAGTCTGCTCTCTTGAAGTCCACGGCAGTGAGCTTCTCACTGTCCTGAGGATCTCAAATTTGACCGTTCCTATCTGTCTATAGAGGGCTTCATCCACAGATTCCTCTTGATCAGGTGATCGGCAACAGATCCCCACAGTAATGTCTCCCATAGCTATATTCGCTTTACCCCTGACCCACAAACTCTCTGTGGACTGCTCACCTGTCCCCAGACAGAGTTCCATACTCTCCAGCTTATCCGTAACATAAAGGACAACACCCCCTCCCTGTCTGCTGGGCCTGTCTTTTCAAAAGAGCCTGTAACCTTCCATCCCAACACTCCAGTCATAGGAGCCATCCCACCATGTTTCTGTGATGCCTATTATATCATACCCCCATAGACGTGCCCACATCTCTAATTCCTCTTGTTTGCTCCCCATGCTACGGGCATTTGTATAGAGGCATCTGAGCCGAGCTCCAAATGAAGTCAGCTCATTGGCTGGGGCAACTGGAGTATCTCTACATTGCTCCGAGCATTTATTATAGGGGCTGGCAACTGACTGGGTGTGTTGGGATGGAATGATGCCCCCCTCCCCCCAACACATCTAGTTTAAAGCTTTCTTCACCAGCTTGGCAAGCCTCCTACCAAAGCTGCCCTTCACCAGCTCCAGCAGCACCCAGTAGACCTGGCCTACTAAATTGAGTCCCATGTTCTAGATACCCAAACGCCTGACTATGACACAACCATTCTAACCATTTACTAAGCTGGCCAATCCTCCTAGCCTTTTCAATGTCCTCCCCTGTATCCTGGAGAATTGACAAAAAAACAATCTGAGCTCCAGAGTCCCTAACCACCTCTCCCAGGGCTCTGCAGTCCTTCTTTATGCTCTCTGGGCTACTGCTATCTATATTGCTAGCACTCATATAGATCGCTAGAAGTGGGTAACAGTCCGTGGGACTTACTAGAGCAGGCAGCCTCTCTGCAACATCCTTGATCCGTGCCCCTGATAGGCAACACACCTCCCTTGAGACTGGGTCAGGCCAACAGATGGGTATCTCTGTTCTTTTCGAAGTAGAGTCCCCTACCACTATGACCCACTGCTTTTTCCTGGCAGCACCAGTAGTGATCTTCTTTACCGGTGCACCAGCCGGTTGCTCATGGTGTGAGTGTGTTTCCTTATTAGCTCCCTGCAGGACAGCAAAGTGGTTCTGGGTGGGGACAAGAGATTTAGGAGGAAGCCCCTTGCTTCATATTGTCCTCTTCATCCTTTTTTTCTTTTTGTTCTTTTTTTTTTTGTTGTTGTTGTTGTTGTTGCTGTTTCCCAGCTTCCTGGGTTAACGGCCTCCTTCTTCCTTACATGAGCTACAGTGAACACTTGAGACCCCTGCACAGTTTGGGCCTGGAGCAAGCATTCCTGCTTCTTCTCAGCTTCCCTGACATCTTTCAGCCCCTGCTGCAGGAGCACCTCCACCAGAGAGCACCGAGTGCAGCCCTGCCCATTGTGCACCCACCCCTCACGAGACCAGCGCAGGCACTCTCTACACCCCGAGCTCTGCACTGCAGCCTCCCCTCTCATCGGCTCTATCTGGGTGCCTACGCTGGCCACCGCTGGGGCAGCCAGAGCAGAGCTCCCGGACCAGGCCCTGGCCATAAAGTGAGTTCTCACCACACCACTCGCCTGCCCGCAAAAACTACCGCACTGAGTTCCTGGTAGCTCGTGCTCACTGTGGCAGGATTTTAACCACTCAGGGCTGGTGCCACTCCTCCTAGCACCACCTCCTGTGAGTCCCTGCTAGCGTCAGCCGAGCTACCGGCTCCTGGGCAAGTCCTGCCAAGAACTTGAAGGTCCCTCGGTGGCTCTTGCCGCTCATCCACCTTGCTGTATCTTCACAGAAGGCTATCAGATTGGTCAAGCATGATTTTCCCTTGATGAATTGATGCTGATTATTTCTGATGACTTTCTTCTGTTCTACGTGCTTGGTGATGATGACCTCCAAAATGACCTGTTCCCTCACCTTTCCAGGGATGGTGGCAAGGCTGACTGGCCAGTAGTTTGCTGGGTCCTACTTCTTGCCCTTTTTGAAGATGGGAGTTAATGCTGGCCTTTCTCCAATCACTGGGCACCTCTTCCATTCTCCATGAGTTTTCAAAGGTGATGGAGAGCAGCAGAATAAACAAATGCCAGCTCCCTTATCACCTGTGGGTGCATCCCATCATGGCCCATGCATTCATGGGTGTTGAGTGTGTCTGGCTGATCTCTAACACAGCCCACTACAACCAGGGGAAAGTGGTTCTTTCTCCAGGCTTCTCCTCCTGCCTCTGAGCTCTGGAATTCCATCCTCAGTAGTAACGACTAAGGAAAACAAGGCATTCAGTAACTACACCTTCTCTGAGTCTTCTGTTACCGGGACATCCACCTGATTCAGCAGTGTCTCCACATTTTCCCTAATCTTCCTTTTGGTGCTGGTGTACTTGTAGAAGCCTTTCCTGTTGTGTTGTTATAAGCCTTTTTATCTTGTTTTCTTGTTTATTTTTAATAAATAAAGTCACTAAATAGATTTCAGTTTTATTATTCCTAAGTGAAATGGACTGAGAAAAGTTTTATGATACATACTAAGGCATGACACAACAAATACGCCAGCTACGTTTCTTTCTGAAAGTTAATTGTGCCTAATTCAGGCACAGTGTATTTTCTCTTCAGTCTCTTTCCAATCATGGCTTCCTAAAGTTTGACCTAACAAACAGCTTTATTAGTGTATTAATCAATGCTTCTTTCGTTTATGGCTCTCCAAGTAATTATATACGCTGGCCCACAGCTCAGAGAGTGTCTACAAGAGAACTGGGGGTTTTTATAATACATGTCCTATGACTGTTATTGTGCCATAAGATCACCTTAAATCTTGTTTTATTGTTAAGCATAGGAGGCTGGATCCATGTAAATATTTGAGGGATTTCTCTCAGAAGGAGGCTATGGAAAATTACTGATAGCTCAGTGTTCAAAATGAGTCTGTTATTTTCTTCCTGTTCCTCTTGATAGCTTGTTTGGCATTGAACCATTGATTAGTAACAACCACAAATGGATGAGGTGCCTCTTTAGTTGCTCATCAAAAGGAAAAGAATAACTTGTGAGCAGCTGAACCAACACAGACAGATAGCAGAAATCCCTTGTAGGTCTGCACTATGGCCAAGCCCACACCTGATTTGGCTCATAAATATTCACTTATTTTGTCTTCCTGCTAAACTGCAAGCAAAACCCTTACCTTAAAGAAACTCATTCTTTAACTCAGTAAGAATCTACAGCAATTACATAATTATGTGCAGATAATAATCTGTAGATAGATAGCTACATACGGTCCAATCATAATGGTATGGTTTTCATGGGGCTGAGTATTTTGCCATACTGAGACCACAATGTATTGGATTGTTCATTGCGGGCAGTTTACTACAAGGATGCTGCTAATCATAAGCTAATGATTGTATGAAACACTGATTTTGTTTCAAATCAGACATCACATGGTCTGCCAGAATAGACAAATCCTGAGCCCAGACAGTGGTCTATTCATAAATAAATCATAGTGCAGGTTAAAAAAATGAAAAAAAAGTCTACTAACAAAACATTGAAAAGACCTTGAAGATGCCCACTGACTTGTACTAGGTTTTACGAGAACAACATCTGTTGATTATAGTTCCTTGTGTATTTCATTGTTTATTTCACTTTTTTTTTTTTACTCTTTAAACGGCTGATTCCTGATATAAGAATTTTTTGTTTAGGCAAATGTTAGGACAACGAGCTGTTACTGTTAAAATCTCAGGGAAACAAAACATGAGAAGAGAAAGATAATATGTGTACAAAAAATATTACATTTGCTGTTGTCATGTTAAAATCAGAGGGTTCCTACAGTCATAACTAAAGGCAGATTTGGCAATGTTGTGTAGAATAGGAACCAGCATGTCACATAGACTCAACAACAGCTCTTAGCCATTCTGTTAACCATCCTGTTAGTCCTCAGCTATAACAAGAATTTTACCCATTCCAGTGCTAGATCAAATTTTTTTAGAGTGAGATCCTGAAATTGTCCCACTTCTGCTAGCTGAATACCACACTTCAGTTCTTGAAAATTAGAAATTATAAAAACAAATATAGAATCATAGAATCATAGAATAGGGTTGGAAAGGACCTTAAGATTATCTAGTTCCAACCCGCCTGCCATGGGCAGGGACACCTCCCACTAAACCATGCCACCCAAGGCTCTGTCCAACCTGGCCTTGAACATCACTAGGGATGGAGCATTCACAGCTTCCCTGGGCAACCCATTCCGTTGGTGACTTTCTGGAAAATAATATGACTGTAATTGTGGACGCACACTGTCAGTGTAGCCTTGCATTTGTTTTAAACAATTTTTAATGGATAGCATTAGATATATACTATCCCAAGTGTTTGTAGTGCTTTTTAAATAAGCCTAAGTTTTAATTAAGCCAACATACAGCATGCTGCAAGAAGTGCCTTGAAACAACCTGAAAGCTAAATTTTTATTCAGTTTAAAATACTTCTAATATCATTACAATGATTTTAAAATGTTAATATAGGTAAGAAACTGATCATAATATTCCTAACTGTCATTAGCTACTAAATAGTCTCTTAATTCTCTTTTTCAAAACTCCTGTATGAGGTTCTTAGAGTGAATATAAAGAAACCAGGATGTTTGGGGATGCCTTCATAGACAGTCATTGGAAAGTGATTTGGAAAACAGTACATGGTAGGATGTGAGTCTACACAGTGTGCTTAGAACAAATGTGTAAAACTTTCCAGAGGGCATTTTGTCCAAAATGAGCATTACAATGACCAATGACTAGATTAAACTGTAACCAGGGAACTTGAAATGGACTTCTGGATTGAGGACCAGGTAATCTACAAAATGTAAGAGGAGCATGATATTTTGTAAAAGTGAAAGACATTGCACTGGAAAGAACAACAGTTAGACTTGGCTTGGTACTGCTGGGTGTCACCCCATGGCATCATGTCCTCCGTCAAGGTAGGGCATAGCAGCATTCCCATAAGATGTTTGGAGAAGCCTGCACCCAGTTAATGGCTGATAATGTGGTGTATGCATGTGGGACCTCAAGGAGGACTTCATCACTGGCAGGTGGATCAGTGAGGTGAAGGTATTGTACGTGTGCAAATGCTGGAGCACCCATGTCTTCCCTAGGAAGGGTATGCAGGTAGGGCAACCTGCACACTCAGGACTGGAGTGTGCCTGTGATCTCCAAAGCCTGTGAGAGAGGGGGGATATGAATGTACTTTTGTGTGTGTGTGTGTGTGTGTGTATGTGTGTGATGAGAACTTCTGGGTATTAGTTTCTGAGGAGTGTTTAGAAATCTGTGTTATTCACGTTTTATACATGTCTAGTGTTGTAGCTGGTCTGTTATATTATTGATATTGATTCAGAATGTATAGTCCACTAATTACTAGTCTGTCATGTCTTTAATAAATTAATAAAGTGTTTTGATCCTCATTTTGCTTTAAAGTATGTGAACTAAGTATCATTTCCCTGCAATGAGTTGTTCCAGTGAATATCAGTCTCAGCAACTGTCAATGGCAAATGCCGTCACATTCTCGTTGGTCACTGGTATAAACATATTTTTGAAAGATTCTGAAATTCAAATTCTTATCTTATTTTTGATAATCTGCATCCAAACCATGTGTGCAATCATATTTTTTGTAAAAGAATATATTTTTTGTGCTCTTGATTCCCATTTTCTCTGTTTGTTTGCCTCAATTTTGCTGTCTGAATTGCTGATATTTGAGATAGGTGACTATCCTCTTCCAAAACTAAATTTTGCTACTAAATGTCTTTTCACATGACCATATCTCTATTGGTGAAAGTGCTTAAAACTGAGGTGACAGCAGGATAAAAAAAAATTATATTACTTCAAACTACAAATTTTAGATGGAAGATTTACCTATCTTCACTCTGAAAGTCAATTTTTCTTGACAAAATTGACCAAGTATCCACAAAATATTCACCACTCTGCAGTGCCAAAATCATCTCTTCAGGAAATATTTACTCTTCCCCTTGGCTGAAGATCACGACATCAGAACTTCTGAAGAGCAGAAATTATTGTAATGTGTGTCAGTACAAATACTCAAAAGCTGAAAAAAATTGAGTGAAACTCTTTTCCTGTAAAAAGCCTATTTATAATCCATCTTCCTAAACCTGCTGAACATGGAGAACTCTGACAGCTATTGGATCAGGTACCTAAGGCACAGCTACAATAGGTTTCTTATTACCCTTTTAAACCTCTTTTAAAAACAAACAATGGCTTCACTGTTTGTTTGCAAAAGAGAAGTTAGACTTTTTAGCCTCATCTTTAATAAAGAAGTAACTTGAAGTAGAAGGTTGTACAAGGTAGTTTGCTTAAACTAAAAATCTGTATTTCTAACATATGAATAATCTCTGTTGTAGGAACATGAAAGTTTCTGAGAGATAAAATGCAAATCATTGTGACCCACAGCATTACAAAATGATATCTCATTAACTAAAATCAGTCCACAAGCTAAGGATGTAAAATACACAAAAGAACTGGTTTACAGCATTTTAGTCTTAAAACATAGCCAAAGTTAACCATTCCTTACAAAACCTATTATGCAAATTTATACGTAATGTTATAATATAATTTTAAAACCTGTTGTATTTCTTCCTCTATTAATTCTTTTACTCCCAATTCAGATAAGTGCATTCTTAAGACTAAATCATAAACATGTCATCTTACTATTGTATAGTGTTATATCATTTAGAAGTTGAAGAACACCTAAGAAATGCTTCAGTCCCTCTCATTTAATAATGCTACTTGCTTTGCAGGTTAAGAAAAATGTATCCACTAGTTAATTTTCAAAACTTGTGTTGTTCAGCAGAACATGAAACTGTTGCTCCTCTTCTCATTATTTTACTTAGGTAGACAAACTAATATGTAACTCATGTTTTCTGTTTTAGCAGTAACCTAATTGGCAAATCTTGAAGACTGTGCTGTCATGCAAGGTTTCCAATGGTACATCTGTTTCTAATGTACAGTGCATAATTTAATGATGAGACACTTCAGTGGTCTACCCACTGCAAATTTCAGTTGTTAAAAATGTCTGGAGTAAGATGCCTTTAAATAGAAGGCGCTTTCTTGGTACATTAATTTTCTCACACTCAGAAGCAGAAAACGTAATAATAGCTGTCACATAGAGTAAAGCTCTGTTTATTTTAAAAGCTATTATGGCTAAAATGTCTTGTGTGAACTGATTAGCTATAGTGATGTAAAACTTTTATAAAGCCTATTTATTACAGTTAATGTGTTTTTCTTCAGACTGCATTTCAGGAAATCTATCCAATCAGCATAGGGCAACACTGTGGGTTTTGTGTTTTGGTTTGGTTTTGATTTTTTTTTTTTTCTGATAAATATCAGTCAACTGGATTCTGAGAACAACATATATTCATATATACAAATAGAGGGCCAGAAAGACCCCCCAACATAATACCTCAATAGTCTCAAACCCTATATAGTCGTCTATATATAACCATCTATAATTCATCTTGATTAGTAATGTGCTTACTGATTGATGCTGTATACAACAAGCTCCTTACAATGTGGAAGATCTAATTACAAAAGGCATAACACAGTTATCCCACAACTAAAGGATTGCTTGACAAACATTCCAAGCGCACAGAGACATACATAAATAAAAACAAATCCCAGTTATAACTTAGATGTAGAATAAATCTGCCTCCAAGTTGAAGAAAAAAAGCACTTAAAGATGCAAAATTTCAATGGAGAGATTTCTTTTTACTAATTCAGTATCAGACTACCCTTGCTGTTAAAATGTTGTTTCAAACGAGATGATTTCCAATTGAAATATTACTCACCAAACAACCTTATTTTTTGTCCTTTTAATTCATGTAGTCCTGACGAATTTGTCTGTATCCCTCAAAATCCTTAATTTCCATAAAGCTTAGGTGATTAGTTGGAGGAGCTAAGAGAAAGGGGGAAGATTTTTTTTCTGTGTCTTTAAATGGACTTCTGCTTAACAGTTTCTATATTACTGTAAAACTTGAGCTACACTGGCTCTCGAGTTAGGAAATAATAAGTTTCAGGAATGGATTTTTAATACTGGATGATGAAATGCAGTTGACTATTATTTTTCCTCAAATTTTTCTCCTGAAACTGCAGAAAAGAGTAGTTTCCTTTTACATACATAGAGTCGTCACTTCTAGCTGGCACTGTCTCCTGTATCTCCGTGCTGGGAAGGAAAAAAAAGGAACAGACATTTTATAATCTACTTCATTATTATTTATTATCATGTTATGTCTGTCAACAATAGTGACATACCATCTATGGAGTTTGATGGTTGAGAATAGGATCATTTCAACCCACTCAGCAATGGACAGTTTTTAGGACTTTACACATTGAATTCACCAGTTGGAGCAGGAAAAATTCTATCAGATTTTTTTACTCTTGGGAGTCAATCCCCACCTGTGTCAGGCACATACAAACATCCAACAATCAATAAAGTTTACCCATATACATATTTACATGTATTCTTTAGACTTTTGTTTAAACTGAGCTATCAAAAGTTATTTTAGGGTACACAATTTCAGAGATTTGCTGACAGGGACTTTTGTTTTAATTTGGATTTATTTTGGAAGTTATATTTTTTATTAATATAACAAAAACTCATAGCAAACCACATGATCAACAAGCAATGACAATTCTTTTTCTTTCCTTTTATATTGACAATAGCTTAATAAATACACTGTAAGCAAAATGGATCCATTCCTTCCAGGAACATGTGCCAAACTGAACATGGTTTAGTCCTATCAGATTTAGTACTATTCTTTAGTCCTAGAAAAAATAACCCAACTTTTCAGGGTAATGAATGTTAACAATGAGAAAACAAAAAATCTTTCATAAAGCAAAATTGAAAAGATGCAAAGCTGAGCCTAGTTTATTGTTTCACTGCCCATAAAACACTTAGCTGCGGATGGCAAAAGGTTTGCAAACCTAAGAACATCCTCAGGAGAGATTTGGTAGAAATCAGCCAAGCTTTTAATGGACATAGACAGATTCACTGCTAGTGTGGAAAACCATGTTAATTAAGTTAGGTTTTGATTTAAAATGAGGCAAACAAGACACTCTGATGAATTCTGCTTTGTGATGTTTATGGCAGCAGAACTATAACAAATATGCAGTTCACAACGCAAGCAGGAGCAGGTACTGATAACATACTTTGAAAAAAAATATGCACCTTACTGCCATTTTAAACTACATCCCACATCAACTCCGAACAGTAATGCTGGAGCAGAAGCTAGTTGACATGTAAAAAAGATAAGGGCTTACACTTAGGCTTGCAGACCAGTTGCTACATTGTACGTCCTTACTCTGTGCTGGCGCGATCATTTAGCTTACTTTATGTTGCAAATAGATTTCACACTACACGCCAGTATACCTGCAAGCCAGAACTAAAACTGACAGAAGAGGCTGTGCTGAGACAGACTTCCAGTGTGAAAGGCTACAGATTTTCACCAGCTACTTCATTCCATGCAGAGAATTATTTTAGTAATTAGCACTGGCCAGCTTTAAGAAACCTGTAAACAACAGTGGACATGCTCACATAAGAAAATGTCTTGGTTTAATTTTCAAATACTTAAAATATTTCTCAGAAGCCCTGGGTACAGAGCGATTGCTTCTTAATAATATGAACAAAGACTAAGATGCTATGAAACCAATCAGAAAAATTCAAAAAAGTACAGTGTCAGTTCTGATACAACCAGTAAAAACCAATAACAACTTATGTTACTGTGATTATATTTATTTCTTCATTATCACAAATGTTAGCTTTGATCTGGGGTTGTTTTGCATGCTTTTGTTGGCCTGTGACATAATATTATTTAAAAATAGAATTTTGCATCTGGCTGAGGCTCAGCAAGTGCCAGCCCAGTTATGTGTTTTGTCACTGAGTGGAAATAATGTGAGAAAAACTTACAATTCCACTTCCTCTCATCCAGCAAAATTGAGATTTTGGTAAATTCCATTTAGAATCATGCTATCTACACGTAAGGTATTCAGATGAACTTGGGTTTGATTTCAACCAGTGAGCCCACCTTACATTTTTGAGTGTCGAAATTGGTTGTCTTTGATCTAAGAAATTAGTTAGATTCTTAATATGGCACTTAGTAACTTAAGGGAGGGAATTCTAGAATCCTCTCACTAGTCTGGCATTCATTCAAGCACCTGAAAAGAATTTATTCAAATACAAAGGAATTACCATGTCAATAGTGCTTCTGCATGGTTTCTGCATATGCTGTCTTGCATTTTTATCAAGACTGCAAACATAAACCAGCGTGAGAAAGCAGGTGTTATTTTCCCCTGTCTTTTGAGCATCAGTCTTTCCCAGCAGTAAGCTCTGTGTGCTAATGGCCAAAGTAAGACACTCTGCAGCCAAACTTTATTTTTTTTCTTAAGTCCGGGGCTTTTGGTCCAGATTTAATTATGAGGCAGAATAGTTAAGAAGAGACAGAAAGAAAAAGGTGGATGATTTTTAATGTTAAGAGTATCTGAGGAAATTGCAATGTAGAGTCAAGAGCCTAAAAAGATTCTAAACTAAGAAGATGTTTCAGTTTCTCTTCACAAATCTGCAGTTTGCAAAGAATGTAGAAGTTAAATGCCTTTTGAATTATATCTGACTTTCAGTAACTTATCCATATTGACTTATTAACTGTTGCAAGGTCTTTGTACTGTGCAAAAAAAAAACCCACAAAAAAAAAAACCACCAAAACCCAAATGTTATGTTCCCCATTTTAGACAAGTAAAATACAAACTTTAATTTACATTAATAGTAATTATTATTATTATTAAAACAGTCTTTGACTTGCACAGAAAAATGCAGCAAATAATCCACTATCTTCTACTTAAAGAGCATTGAGTTATGTAATCAAATAAAACAGGACAGAGTATGTCAGCTGTAGAAGGGATATAACTAAATATTAACAGCTCATTTAGGTGAAATTAAAAGAAAAAAAAAAGAATAGCAGAAAAGAAACAGAAGAAAGAAAATATGGAAATGCATTACTAATAGTTCAAAGATAAAAAAGGTAAGCTAACAAAAGATTTTTTACACTGTATGAATTGAAGACAAGAGAGAAAAGAGGTAAAGCAAAGCTTAAAAGAAAAGATAGCATTCTTAAGGCCTTTTCATAGCAAGATACTTCATTGTGTACAATTGTTAAGATTTCTTGGATTTGGAGAAAATATGTAAAATTCAGCCTGTCAGGCAAAAACAATTAATCTCTTGGAGCTGTACCCAAATTGCATTTGCTTTCACACTTCACCTGCTACTATCCGGGTCACATCATTAATATAACCTGCAGCTTTCAGAAGTATCACTGCATTAGAAACATAAAACCTGATAAGAAGTAATGACAGTTGTGTTGCTAAAGCAAATTGGATGCTTCTTATATTCAGATACTGAAACTCAAATTTTAACATTTTTGTACTGTCTAGTACTTTATGATCCTGTGCAGTCCTGAAATCACAGTGCTGTGTCAAACCAAGTCCTAATAAAGCTTGTTGTCCCTCAAGTACTCACCAACTCATCATCTTTGGTAATGAAAAGAAAAAGAAAAGAAACTACAAAAATACAAAAAGTAACAACTAGTGAAAAGATATGAAAAAAGGGAATACATGTCTCAATATCTCAATATAAAAGAATTTTTTTATATATCATGTCATCAAGGGGCCTACAGTTGGTGACAGTTGTACATAAGGCAGTGGATTGTCAGTGCAAAGACAATTTCCTCATGATTTGTTGAACCTGGGGGAAAATAAATTATTACAAATATAGAGCAAAATCTCTATGAAGAAATAAGTAGGGAGACATTTTGCCTTGAACACTACACTAAGCTTTTGAAGCTGAATGCTCCGTATTTGAATTGACAGTTTCAGTAATCCAGTTACTGACAACTGCAAATATAAAATCATAGAATCATAGAATTATAGAATCATAGACTCATAGAACAGTTAGGGTTGGAAAGGACTTTAAGATCATCTAGTTGCAATCCCCCTGCCATGGGCAGGGAAACCTCACACTAAACCATGCCATCTCTGTCCAGCCTGGCCATGAACTGCCAGTGATGGAGCATTCACAACTTCCCGGGACTACCCATTCCAGTGCCTCACCACCCTTAGAGTAAAGAACTTCTTCCTTATATACAATCTAAACTTATCCTGTTTAACTTTTAACCCATTACCCCTTGTCCTATCACTACAGTCCCTAGTGAAGAGTCCCTCTCTAGCATCCTTGTAGGCCCCCTTCAGATACTGGAAGGCTGCTATGAGGTCTCCATGCAGCCTTCTTTTCTCCAGGCTGATCAGCCCCAAATTTCTCAGCCTGTCTTCATAAGGGAGGTGCTCCAGTCCCCTGGTCATCCTCGTGGCCCTCCTCTGGACTTGTTCCAACAGTTCCATGTCCTTTTCATGTTGAGGACACCAGAACTGCACACAATACTCCAGGTGAGGTCTCACAAGAGCAGAGTAGAGGGGCAGGATCACTTCCTTCGGCCTGCTGGTCACTCTCCTTTTGATGCAGCCCAGGATATGGTTGGCTTTCTGGGCTGCAAGCACACACTGAAGCTGGCTCATGTTAAGTTTCTAATCGACCAACACCCCCAGGTCCTTCTCCGCAGGGCTGCTCTGAATCTCTTCTCTACCCAGCCTGTAACTGTGCCTGGGATTGCTCCGACCCAGGTGTAGAACCTTGCACTTAGCATGGCTAAACTTCATAAGGTGGGCATTCCTTTCCCATCTCACAAGAGTGTCAAAGTCACTCTGGATGGCATTCCTTCCCTCCAGTGTATCAACCAAACCGCACAGCTTTCTGTCATTGGCAAACTTGCTGAGGGCACACTCAACCCCACTGTCCATGTCAGCGACAAAGATGTTGAACAAGACCGGTCCCAACACAAATCCCTGAGGGACACCACTCATTACTGGTCTCCAGCTGGACATTGAGCCATTCACCACAACCCTTTGCGTGTGGCCATCCAGCCAGTTCCTTATCCACTGAGTGGCCCATCCATCAAATTGATGTCTCTCCAATTTAGAGACAAGGATGTCGTGTGGGACAGTGTTGAACGCTTTGCACAAGTCCAGGTAGATGACATCAACTGCTCTACCCCTGTCCATCAGTTCCGTAGCCCCATCATAGAAGGCTATCAAATTGGTCAGGCAGGATTTCCCCTTAGTGAAGCCATGCTGGCTGTCACCAAGCACTTTGTTGTTTTTCATGTCCCTTAGCATGCCTTCCTGGAGAATCTACTCCAAGATTTTGCCAGGCACAGAGGTGAGACTGACTGGTCTGTTATTCCCTGCCTGTGTATACACAGGCACTGCAAAACACGCATGGGTTAATTTCTTCCAAAACTAATTAAATCCCCAAACCAGAACAATCCTCCACATTTTGTTTTTTCTTAAAAGAGTAATGAAATGTTCTTGTCACATTCTGGCTTGCATTCCCACTGAGGGACCTAATCTTTACGTCATTCACCAGCATTGAGACTTTCCTCTTTAGTGCCTTGGCTTGAATGAAAAAGAAAATATCTTAGATTTAGGGAATTATTTCCCTGAAAGATCTTTTTCTGAAGCTGGAAATATTCCTGTGAATTTTTAATTTTAACAGATAGGTAGAAATCTGTTAAATAGTTTTGTCATGGCGAAGCTTCTAATCAGTTCTGTCTGCATATATTCATTGCCAATTAATTTCAATACCCATAAAATTGCACTGCTACTCACTTGGAGTATAACCAGAGACACATGCTAAGAAATTTTGGATTGCAGTGGACATTTATTAAATATATTCCACAATAACTTAACTAACGTAACACTTGAGACAAATCAGTTTTGTATTATTTGGTGGATGAAAAGCAGGACAAAATATGAACAAAGATAAATGAGAAAAGTAAATCAAGAAGTGGTGAGTAAAATTAGTTGTAAATCCCCAAACACCAGGACCTGGGAGAGCTCCACTGATGCCAATGGTCAGAAGTAAATTTTGTCACTTAATTAAGAAGTGACTGGCCATTAAGTCACTAAATTCCATTAATCCAGCCACATTCAACAAAACATTCGTTCATGTGCTTTATTTTGGTCTCAGTGGAATTGATATGTACATTTTATCAGAATTTTAACACTTTAAATAAGAGTGGAACTAAATGTGATTGAAATTTTATTATTCTGGGCTTTAAATATTATCTAATCCCATTATGGTTTAGTTATTGAAATTGTGGTTCTTGGGGTTTTAGGTAAGAAGAGACAGTGTTCAGTACATCACAGGTTTCCATGGTGTTTAAAGCCAGGCTTATAAATTAGTCCTTAAACTTTATGAATATCATCTATATCTGAGAAGTGTTATTTTTAGATTTTCAAAAAACTTCTGTTTGGGAAAGAGGTGAGAAAACTTATTTATCAAATAGGCATTTCTGCTTTAAATTGATATTCTTTATATTTAAAGGATTTACATCAGCCAAGGATATAACACAAAATGACCACTCCTTAGTGCTTTTCAATGAGAAAAAACAAAATTGTTTTTAGAGGCAACTGAGTTTCCGAAGGATTTCCAAAGCCTGTAGTAAGCATCCCCTTCAGTCACTTGTACAGAATGAGAAGGCATGGCTCCTTGCAGAAACATGCAGCCTTTGCTGAGTTACTAACATATATTATCAGAAATTACAAAGTCAAGTATTTTAAAACTGATGAAAAGAAGAGAAAAACATTACTTGGTACAGAATGAAAATCTGTTGTAAAGCCAGTATTAGAATATTACAATTTTAGCAATTTACTGCTATAAGCAGTTCCGTAGCTCATTATTTTATACACAAAGCCACTTTAAAACTTCTCATATGCTTTTAATATATCACTTAGAATTAGGCAATTAGCAATTCCCTTTCAGTTTTCAGCCTTTTAAGTCTTTGAACTTTTAAAACTACAGTGTTCTGACAATTTTTATAAAACCATGGTGAAAGTAAAACATATTTTGTTCTCCAGGACGCAAGCACAAAAGAAGTGGTTTAGTTACAATTTCTTTTACTTAAAATCTTTATAATTACTGAAGGGTTAGGCTAAGTCTTCAAATTGCAAGTGTTCTTATCAAATACAAAAGCCACTGTATGCTTTAGGGAGGAGAGTATTACATACATGCAGTAAAGTAGAAAAGCAATTGTGGAAGGTTATTCGTTGCATTTCATTCTATAAAAAATACGGAAAATACTGGAAAATGAAAAAAAAATCACAGATATTTAGCAGTTATTTGGCGGTATATAGTATATGTGTGATGCATAATGTGTGCTTTCATGCTTGATATCAATGTAGCATTTGAAAATCCTTTTCTTACGATTTCTTGCCAGAGAAATAAAAAGTTCACAAGGAAAAAAAATCAATGTCTGCATTAAAAAGTACCTTTGATTACAGTTTGCATGAAAAATTGAAGACGACATTACTGACACTGGTACTTAGTATAACTGTTCAAAATGGAATATTGAAGGTCTTGTGATAGGAAAGATAAATTAGCACTGAAGCATTATCAAGGGACCAAGAGAAAAAAAAGAAAAAACATAATAAACCTTTTTATTTCCAAAACTTTACTCCTTAGAGTTTCAGATTGAATTTTATCACCTGATATTCATTAATGATTAATGAAACAGGATTCAGCACTAAGCCTATCCACTTTGATATTTCATCATGCAAAAATGATCAGCCAGTTTAGCTGAGCTTTAATTCATATCCTGTTACATATGGCCAGACTTTAAACTGTAACTGCTTTTCATTAATCTTATTGACTGAATATTGCAAGGTAACAAATTCTACATTCAACTTTGCTTACTACCCTGGTATTGCAAAGGCAAACACAGTCTAGAAGATGATCTTGGCACAATAAAATCTCTTGACAGAGGCACTCAAGGCATGGAAGTAGTCCAGGGACCTGTTAAAGTACAAAATGCAAAAGGCTGCAGGCATTGCATGGGATGATGACAAGAAAATCAAGACCAAAAGCAGATGATATATTTCAGATTTTTTTTTTTTCAAGTAATAGCTAAATTCTGGCAAAACGTTGAGGGATTACTAAACATAACCATATTACACAGGTTTAGATCAAAGAATCTTGTTTCAGTGGTTGCAAAAAAATCAACATTTGCATTAGGGAACATTTGCAGTGTAAGGAAAACCTTGTTGGTTTAATATATCCTTAATGCCAAAGTTTTGCAAGCAATTAGATGCAAAGAAAATACAGTACATTTTTAGAACAGAAAAAATTTTCTATCAGAAAGATGTTTCTCCACACAGACATCAAAAGAAAATGTCCATAGCTGTATTTAATTATTCTTTCAGAATATTTTTAGAGGAAAACATCGTGTTAAAGTTCATCTCACATACATATTTTAAATACTACCTGTAAAATCTTTCAATTTGAAAGGAAGACATGTTCTACCTACTTTGTATATGTACATAAAAAGAAAAGCAAATTATAGCAGAGATATAAATAATAACAAAATATACTATCAATATTTTTTAATGGATTATGAAATCATAAAATGGTTCCATTTGTGTTTCTTGCATTTTAGGACCTATGACAATGTCTGTAAGTTGGAACACAGAATTAGAAGGATATATTGGAACATCAATTAATTCTTTTCTATCACCAGTATTATGTCCTAAATAATTCTCAAAAACATGCCAAGTGTCTTGTTGAAAGTAGCCATGATCTTTCCTAAAAATAACTGTTTGAACAATGATTAAAACTTTCAATTCTATGACATTTAGAGAAGTCCTTCTAACAACTTCCTTTCCTTACAGTGACATATTTCATGATGAGAAATGTGATTCTCATAATAGAAACAACTAAATGCAGAACTTGGGAATTTGCTTCTGTCTTTGGACTACTGATGCATGCAATTTTTAGTACTAATAGTTCGGAAGCATCAGTTCCAACTTGTAAGCTCTTAATTTCTCAGTGCCAAATTCAAGACTAATACTTCCTTTGAGAAGGCTAGTCCATGAAGACAGATGGAGTAAACAGAAACTCTACTTGAATATTCAAAATGCACTCCAATAATAAGCACTCTAAAAAACCCAACGTCAAAATAAATAAACAAAAAACCTCTCTGTCACAAATTCTGTAAGTCTACTGTAGACACCTCTGATTTCAAACTCTCTTATTATTCTCTTCCAATTTTTAAAATGCAAACTCCATTGATTTCAATAGGGTTTTCAAAGAAAAATTAATTTCAGGGAAATACTTTACATGCAAATGACAGAATCATTAGGGTTGGAAGGGACTCCAGAGATCATCTAGTCCAACCCCCTGCCACGGCAGGGACACCTACAGCAAGTTACACAGGAATGCCTCCAGGTGGGTTTTGAAAGTCTCCAGAGAGGGAGAATCCACAGCCTTCCTGAGCAACCTGTTCCAGTGCTCTGTCACCCTCAACATAAGGTTCTTCTTTATGTTGAGGTGAAACTTCTTGTGCTTCAGTTTATGACAGGATGCCTCATCTTGTCGCTGAGCATTGTCCTCCTGGCACCCACCTTTGAGATATTTATATGAAGAGTTTGACGTCATCCCGGCATCCATCTTTGAAATATTTATATGCACTAATGAGATCCCCTTTCAGTCTGCTCTTGTTTAGACTGAACAGGCCCAACTCCCACAACCTCTCCTCAGAAGACAGGTGCTCCAGACCCCTGATCATCCTTGTGGCTCTCTGCTGAACAAAATGTCAGAAGAGGAATGCCCACATGTAAGTAAGCAATTCTTGCTTTTGAAACTAGTTTTAATGGATTAAGTAAAATGTCCAAGGGCTACAGATTGAGCTAAGGAGAGGAGAAGAAAAAGGAAAATATAGATTATTTCTGAATGATTATCTTTCATCTTGTCCATGGCATAAGTCACAGAAAACACAGCCTGTAAACACATAATAAAAGGCCATGCTATACAGCATTCAACTCCAAAGGTAACTGACACCTTTTTACCATCTGAATTTGCCACCTCAGAAAAATGTCTCTTCAGTGTGAAGAGAGGTATCCTAATTGCTCTCTATGCTGTGCACTTTAAGTATAAAGAGATGGTTCTGTGCAGAGTCGGAAGGTTAACAAACACGGAACATTCTTTCTTCTCTGCAACCAGATCTGCTAATCTTCCCTCTGTATTCTCACCAGCAGGCACAAAGCTAGAAGTAATCTGCTGCAAGAAGGCCCTAGTAGCAGGTATCTCCGCTTTGAAACAAAGAAAGTTTGACACTTAATATTGCTGTTAGTTGCCAAGGCTTCTCAGGCTCAGTCTAGTAAAGGACTGGCTCTTGCTTGGGATAGTTTATTTAATCACAGTTTAAGCCTTAATACAAGAGCATGAAGTACAAGCAGAACTTCCAGAGGAAGCCAGCCTGACTCACTAATTAGCCAATGTGCAGAAGATAAAGCTTTAATTGAAACTGTATTGCAGCCATGCTGTGTGGTTCATTTACTGTGATCCGTCTTCATTTTTCCAATCCACCTGTCAGTAGCCAGACACTGGCTTCTGAATTACCAGACATTTTCATTAAAATATATATGGGAGCTGAAATACAGATTTCTTTATGATGAGTGTTGTTCATGTTTTATCTTAAATTTATGCTGTATATGCTATATGACAAAATACCTGGTTTCAGTATTCTAGGACAGTTCCATTTCTTTAATGTAAAAAAAAACATGGTCTGCTCTAGCGAAAGCAATTCCCATTACTTACCATGACTATGACTGTACATGAAATTCGCTTAATATATACTATCTAAAGTTATATGACAAATTTGTCTTTGCCTATTTAAATGTTCTGCTAAAAGACTACAGATTCCAAGCTCTCTCCATTAAACAGAAAAACACCCAGGGTTCTGGATCCAGAGCACCTGTCTTATTGAATGACTCTTTAATAAAACATTATCACATTAAACAATATCACAAAACAAGATCATAAAAATTTTTATTAAAGCTCTCTGTAAAAATCAACATTTAGTCAAACTTCAAGAAACTTACTTCCATATGCTGCATGGTGAATTAATTTTATTAATTTAATAGGATCTCCAAGTACATGGTGAGCTTGGTAACCCTGCCTGAGCAGGGGCTTGGATCAGATGGCACTCCAAGGCCTTTTCTAAACTCAATATTCTATGATTCTGTGATGCATAAAAATGTACTTAAAAGTGTCCTGGGTTCAGCAGTACCAGTCATTTTTCTCCTTCTTGGCAGCTGGTGCAGTGCTGTGGTTTTGACTTGCAGCCTGGGAACAGCGCTGATAACACCAATGTTTTTAGCTGTTGCTCAGAATGTTTACTCTGACCAAGGACTTTGTGAGTCTCATGCTCTGCTAGGGAGGAGGGGAAGCTGGGAGGAAGCAGAGACAAGACACCTGATCCAAACTAGACAAAGAGGAATTCCATACCACAGCATGTCGTGCCTGGTATATAAACTGGGGGCAGTTACCTGGACGAGTTAGATCACTGCTCAAGTAGGGCTGGGTATCGGTCAGCAGATGAAGGGCAGTTGTATTCTCTTCCCTCGTTATTTCTCTTATTATTATTATTTGTGGTAGCAGTAGTGTTTTTGTGTTATACCTTAGTTACTGGACTGTTCTTATCTCAACCCATAGGAGTTACATTCTTTTGATTCTCCTCCCCATCCCTCCAGGAGCTGGGGGTGAGGAAAGTGGGGCATGAGTGAGTGGCTACGTGGTTCTGAATTACTGACTGGCCTTAAACCACAACAGTTCTTTCAGTCATCCAACAAATTTAGAAACAGAACGTCAGGTTCTTCTGTTACTGTTTCATCAATTTTGACTACCTATCATCATTATTAGAACGGCTGTTAAATGAGGCTGTTGTATTTTCCATTTTGCAGCCACTTGGATATCTGAAGTCAGAGTGCTTGGATTTAAGCAGAGTTCTTGGGGTTCCAGATGTTACCATTTTTCTTCAATAAAATATTCTTTAGTGACATGGCATAAGAATGTTTTCTTAAAGGTAGAAGTATCCAGGTACCTGCCTACATCAGTGCATAGTCACGTCTTTGGATTGCATCCTCACAGTATTGCAAGGGTGTGTCGAATGGGTAATTATTGACTATATCTAGTTCTGCATATGTAAATTGAAAGCTAAAAATGCTTAATAGCAGATGGGATACAGTGTATATAACTGTATTGCAAAAGCTCTTCATTATCTGATTTGTAAGATCCTACATCTAAATTCTGAAAAAAATAATCTGTGTTGTAGTTAAAATAATATGACTAGCAAGCCTTATATAACCTGATGCAAAGATAATCTGTATGTGAGCTGAGCCCTTTGAAACAAGAATAAGATAAAGAATGTTAGTTCTACATCAGTCTTGTTACAAAGCTTGAAAGAACATGCAAAAAGAAAGTATAACATTATTTTAATACAATGTTAAGATTATAATGAGAACAAAATGACATAGCTTTTTCGCTTTCCAAGAGATGCATTAGAAATAAGAACAGTAAAGGAAATCATATCCATCTATTTCCCTTGGCCTAATGCTTAACCACTCTGCCTAGAAAAATTCTGGATTTAAAAAAAGTTTCAAAATTAGAACAATTTCCTTGATTGTCACTGACATGAAAGTTATGAAAATAACAGCACTTAAAAACTCAAACAAAACAAACCAAAACAACATAAACCAAAATAATACCACACCAAAAAAAAAAAAAAAAAACCAAGCAAAAATAAACTCAGACACAAAACAAAACAACCAAAAAAAAAAACCACCCCAAAAAAAACTCAAACAAAAAAAAAACACAAAAAAAACAACCAAACAACCAAGCAACCAACCAAACAAAACCAAACCAAACCAAAATAACCCGTCGTTCCCTAGTTTTTACTCACACAGACATCTTCTTAGATTGTTCCATTTATTGGAAGTATGGTTAGAAACCAGGTTTGTATGAAAGAACACCAAATAAAAGATCTAGGCAATACCACCAAAAAAGAAAGGGGCTTAATACTGATGGCAGAGTCATGCACATATCATACAAAGAAACACAGCACAAGGGATCCGTGAGTATGTGCTAGCATGCATAACCCTTTCAGTGCCTTGCACTCAATGTCTGAAGATTTTATCCTAAAAGTAACAAAATATTTCAGTATCTGTAAGATCCCTAGCTTGTAATAACTTCTCTTTTTTTTTTCCCCAATGTAACCATTGGCTTAAGGGAGGTTTTCAAATCTGATTAAACTTCAAAGCAAGAAAATCTTGCTAGCTGTATTAGCTTTAATATTATTTAACCTGTGTCACTTAGAAAATGCAATAATTACACTAACAAATATTTCTTACTATTCACTTTTTTATGTTAAAGGTGAGGAAGTAGTTTTAAGACTTCATTTCAAGTAAATGAATACCAAACTGAAGAGTCTGTGAAACCCTTGCTTTATAGTGCCAAAAATACAAAGAAAGAACACTTAACAAATTTGGGGGTTTGGGTTTTTTTGTTTGTATCAGTTAGGGATGTATTTTATGAAAGATTGTGAAGGTACTGAAAACAGATATGTAATCTCAAGAAATAGTAGAAGCTAATTTCAAAAAAATTACTGATCATCCTTTAGCTTAATTGTAAGATTTTATCTTAAATAATCTAATTTCTGAGTTGGCTGATGTATGTGTTATTTATACCCACTATTGTCTTTTCATCCCCAGACACTAAACCACCCCAGATAAGTAGCAAATTTAAATGCAAACCTGTGTGTAATAGGAAATACTAAGCATAGCAACAATTATATTTTCTCTCTCATAAATGCTCGGTGATCTATGAGATGAGTATAAATCCAGGAATGGGCACAAGAAGCCATTAAAAACCAAAAAGTCATTATTCTTAGGAAACAGAGCTCAGCCTTGTACACTCTGCAGAAACACTATTTTCCAAGATACTACTTGAGCAAAGAATACAAGTGGGTGCCTCAGTGATTTAACAAAACTTGAATGAATGAGTGCAGGCAGGGAACAGTAAGTTTTGTTTCTACGATTTCTAAATTCTAAGATTTGTTTATAACACACCTGTGGAAACAACACCTTGATGGTTTCAAATTTTACAGTTAAACAAGTTAGCTAATATTATTCCTGCTATGAAACAGGGGTGGTAGCATCCAGTTCAGACCAGTTCAGGTCACCATAGGCAAAATTTCCCAAGTCTTGAATGGAATAGCCTGAAATATTCTTGTAGAAATCCAAGACTGAATCACAAATATCTGGAAACACATACAAATTTCCACTTCATTTTTGGAATAAAACGAATTTATATATATATAAATGCCCCAGAAAATGAGACAAATGAGACAATCTAATGAAATAATTTGGAGATATTTTTAATATTGTTTTTAGGATTTACTTAGTACAATACAACTATAAGCCAAGCCTAAACTGCATGGAATTACTATTAAAAAAAAAATAATCTAAAAAAGCAGTCAGCCAACACCCCCAAAGAAAAAAGAAGTAACAGTCACATTCGCAGCTAGATGCATTTCAAAGTTGAGAAAATATTTAAGACTCCTTCCAGTTCATGCAACAACTGCCAAAGTCAATGCAACCTCCACTGATTTAATGCTGCATGCGTGTGACCAGACTATAGGCTAATTTATGAACAAAAAACTGTCACACTGTTAAAAAATAGGTGATGGCAGGAAAGACTGTCATTAATATTGACAATTCCTGACACTAGTGCAGGTTGTTGAAAGAATAACAACATTTCAAACACCAATATCTTCTTTCTCTCCCTAATATGTTCCTTCCCTTCTTTCTTCCTTCCTTCCCTCCCTCTGACTAAGTTTTACTCTTTAGTTATTAAGTGAGAGTCTGACGGTTTTTGTCTGCTTAGGGCCCTCAGATTTCTGAATGGTCACATCCTTTCCAGTTACTGTTTGTATTTCTCAGGAATGCACAGCATAGATAGTATGTAAAATTGTCAGTTCTCATAAGAACCTTGCATTCTACTGCCTCTCCCGCTTACTCTCCACACACATAGTTTTCAAAACATACCAGTGTATATCCTAAGTGATTCCAGCTGAAATGTGGAATTATCATTTGTAGGGGTTTTTATTTATTTCAGAATTTGGCTTGGTGAAACTTCACTTAGTCTCCTATATGCCTTCAGTCATATTACTACAAATTCAGGAAAATCAATCAAAGTATATCTTTTTTCACTGCAACCTACTCCATGCAACTTCATAGCGAATATTCAATAGTTTCCTGTTTTGTTTCCCCACCCCCCTTATTTCTCTATCTCTTAGTTTCTTGCATGTATCTTTTTTGTTCCTCTGGCCTCTCAGACTTCCTGGAGAATCACAGAATGGTTTGGATTAGAAAGGACCTGAAGATCATCCTGTTCCAATGCCCCTGCTATGTTCAGGGATGCCTCACACTAGACCAGGTTTCTCAACAGGTTTCTCAGGCACCATCCAGCCTGGCACTGAACACTGTCATGGATGGGGCATGGACAACCTGTGCCAACCTATGCCAATGTCTCACCATCCTCATAGGGAAGAATTTCCTCTCAATGCCCACCCTAATCTCCTCTCTGTCAGTTTAAAGTCATTGCACCTTACGTTGTCCCTACATACCCTTGTAAAAAGCCCTTCTCCAAATTTCGTGTAGTTTTCCTTTAGGTATTGGAAGACTGCTATAAGGTCTCCCCTGAGCTTTCTCCAGGCTGAAGAAACCCAACTCTCTCAGCCTATCTGCATATTAGAAAAAAGGATAGGAAGATAAATCTGTCACTTTCAGTTTCTAGAAAACAGAAATGGGTGCTGAAGTTACTGACTCTCACCTGATCGTGACAATAATGCTACGTTGAAATTGCTTTTTCTCATTATTGGCTATTCAGCTGCTTAGTACTACTGCAGGAGTGGAACTGCAAACAGAAGTGAAGCCTGTACCAAGTTGTTGCACTTGAAACGGGAAACCGCCTTTGTTTAATGTATGAGAAATCCCTTTCCGCATAGTATCCTGGCTGAGAAAAAAAAGAAAACAAACCCAATTATTTTCCAAAATCCATTGCCTATCAAAAGTACTCACAAACTGTACTCTAAAAATGTCATGTAAGACACCATGAACCTATGAATCTATTATCAATATCTAAAATTTCTGATTAATAGCTTCTTAAGTGAAGAGTTGGGAACAAATTTTTTAAGAAAATACAATGTCATGATTCAGAATTACTCTCAGTGTTCTAAAATAAGACTATGATACTGATGATTACCTGACTCCTTCCTGCTGTCCTCCTCCTAACATTCTATTTCCCTTGTCTATATTCTAAAATTAATTCAGAAAATTGTGGCATATTGAAAATAATTTAGATGGTATTACTGTATTTGGATTTATTCCTGTAACTGTTTCCTTTAATCTTTTTCTCCTCATTTCAGCTAAGCAAACGTGTTGAGTGGAAAAACATCAGATGTTATAAAATCCTATTTATTTATCTATCTATCCTATTAATAAACCTTTTTTATTTATTGGAACATGAGATACTTTCCGCTGTAGTGGTAGAACAAGGAGCAATGGGTTAAAACTTTAATAGGGGAAGTTTAGATTGGATATAAGGAGGAAATTCTTTAGTGTAGGGTGGTGAGGCACTGGAATGGGTTGCCTGAGGAAGTTGTGAATGCTCCATCCCTGGTGGTGTTTAAGGCTGGGTTGGACAGAGCCTTGTGTGTCATGGTTCAGTGTGTGGTGTCCCTGTCCACAGCAGGAGGGTTTGAACTAGATGATCTTAAGGTCCTTGCCAACCCATTCTATGATTCTGTGAACTGTAAAGCACCTACCTAGAAAACAAATAAACTTCTATTGAGAAATTCTTCTTTCAGTTGTCCTAGGCTTACTCAGATTCTCTTATGCTCCCACAGATCAAAAAATAACATTCATAACACACTGATAAAACACCAGAATTGGATGTTATATTTTTCATCAAGATATAATTTTGCACTAATATGTTATACTTAGTTATGTAATAGTTTAGAATTATGAAAAGGTTACTGATGGAATGAAACAAGAAAGTAAAGTAACTTTGGACTAAAACTTTCCTTATACTTGTACATTATTTCAAAGTCCACAGCATCAACACCTACAGAGTTTATTTTTTCTCTTCTTATTAATACACCAATCACTTCTTTATTCATCCTTTTGCTACATGCAGCATTGATAAAATAAGAGAATTCATTATTTCTGATGACCAAACAAAATTCTGCATTAGCTTCCAAAATCTACATGAGTGAGTAATCTATACCTCAAATCTAGCAGTACTGCTATAAAGCTATTCCTACTGCATGTTCACTCAAACAAACATAAACACGATACAGAGATGTATCCATGTGATACATTAAGGAGCAACATATTTAACATGTCTTTGTCATAAATCTTCAGTGGGTCACAAGATATTTGCCCTTACACCTACCATCAACCACTAAGCAGATTAATTTGGAAAATGTAGTAAACCATAAGTCAGGTTTTATTAATTTTTATAGTGAGTAAAACCATGCAAGCTTTTGCTGCTGAAAATCGGGTGAAATTTTCAGTAAGACTCTTTTTTCCTTAATAGCCTGATTATTAATTTTTAAATTATCTGAGCTGTTAAATCCTACTATTTTTGTATTTTAATTTAATTCCTAAACTCTTTTTTTAAATGGGACATAAATTCCCATTTTTTTATGTAATTGCAGTGTAAATGAAATTAAGCACAGAAAGGAACAAAAGTGAAGGAAGCAAAACAAAGAGATTTTGTATTTAACTTCTGAAACAAAGAGAAACTTCAGAAATGCACAGTGCTTGTTCACTGTTCAATTTAGATCATACAGATGCTTGCCTATATTTCTAAGGTGCTATTTAAAACTACAGAAACGAGTTCAGGAATTCAGTACAAGTGTTGCATGAGAATAAGGGAATCAGATTTGACATACCTGGCACAAATGTTCCAGTTCTTTTACCTGAACCTGACCTGAAAATTCCAAATACACTTCCTGAAAGTTTATCACGTTACCATATACTTCACTTTCCTGAAATATTTAAAGCTACCACAAGTTAATGATGGGTTTGGGTTTTTGTTTTAGTTTCTGTTCAACTTTCTCTGATGTAACAGCGTCAAACCATTGCTTTTGAGAACTCCTTAGGACAGATTCATACTTAAGCATTAATGCAAAGATATCACTATGCTAAAGCAAGAACATAACTGTGTGTGTTTACTTATACCCTACACAAGCCTTTTTTTTTTTTTTTGATTTTCCAGAGCAATAAAAGCCATATCTTTTGAAGTGTACCTTCAGATGTCTAAACTATCAAACGTCATCTATCAAATTTAAAGAAAAGATAAACCATGAGAAATTTACAGTACAAAAAAGGCTTTAGAATGTTTTATCTGGCAAAAAAAAAAAACAATCTTGCAAAGAAAGGTAGAATAGTAAAATATCTCTTAGTTCTCCAGAAACTCAACAAAAAATTATTAATTTGCTCTGATTATCCTCAGAGAAAAGACCTGCTAGGTTTTCCTTTCTTTAATAAGGACAGTTGCAAAACATTCAGGCTGCTGTAAGTGGTAGCATTTGAAAGAGATAAGCATAATAGTAATCATTACTAAAAGTAAAGATGGGGTGGTTTAGCAAAAAAAATCAGAAAGAGTTTGAATGAAGAACTGAATGAGAAGGAGAAAAGAGAAGGCAAATCCCTAAAACAGGAAAGCATGTTTATATTTTTAATATAAATACCTATGATAATTTCAAGGAAATACTAGTAACTGATAAAACTGGTAAAAAACAGACTACTAAGCATTTGTACTATGAACTTTTTAACACAAAACATATTGTGCATACTATTATTGCATAGTATTAGGAGATTAAAGGACCAGCTAGAAAAAGGACATGGTGCGTTAATACACTAGATGAAACATTAAGTGCATTGAGAAAGTATGAACTGTGGTTAGAGAGAATATGTTTGTATTTTATTTTGCATTTTTGTATTTGTATTTGCTTGTGCATGTTTGCAGGCACATCAGAAGAACCTAAACATTTCTTTCTTTATCTCATTCAGTCAGCTATGTGGCATGTGCTGCTCTGGTGAAACATTCTCAGTAAGCAAACTCAAACTACAGAACATGCAGTAATGGATAGCATTGTCTTCCTGTGAAAACTTTTTTTTTTTTTTAAATCAGGAAATTCTAAATACAATTCCACCCATGCTACCAAATCACAGAATAAATGGATTAATTTGGAGTTGAAATAATATCACAGCAGTCACTAATTCTGAGTGGAAAATAAATAAATAAATCCTACAAAGGCTTGACACTCTACCAGCTTCTAAAATAATATATTATTAAAAACAAATTATGGTGTGTCAAACTGTATTGCATTATAATGTGATGTGGATGCAAAGCAGACATAAATCCTAGACTTTGCGAAATAAATTTATGATGTGCTGTGTAGCTTCATGTCATGAAATTAAGTCACAAAATTATTTTAGAGTGTATTACTGGAAGCAGCTTTATTTCCCTCCTGTATATTTTAAATTTTCATCTAAGCAAAACTTGTTCAAGAGAGGACCCTAATCCAGACACTACTGAATTAATCAGATACTGCATTGGGACCTTTAGTCTAAGAGGGAGATGAAGAGAAAATAAATTATCAGTAGAAAAGTTTTATCTAAAGTACCCAGATCAGATGCTGCAAAAATAAGCAGCAGAAGACAAACCTTGCACCTATGTGCTCAAAAATGATTTTGCAGTCCAAACCCAATGCAGAATAGGACTGGAACAGCAGCAAAATTACTTGCCTAAGGTTGTACAACAGGTATGGGTTAGTGGGATAAATAAAAACACTCAGTCTACAGCTTTTTCTGGATTGTGAACAAACTTTACATGTATTCTTCCTACTGACACTTCAAATATCACTAGATCAGTCAGAGTCTGACACTAACAAATTGTAGAGCATTGCAGAGCAAAATATACCCTGCATAGAGGTCCAATAACTGCAGAAAGGTTTTGTCTACACAAAGCTGTTCTAAGAAAACCAATGGTACTCAATAATCATAACACATGCCTCATAACTCACTGTATAAGATGCGCTATTTTCCAAAATCATGTAATTTCAGGTAATTTTGTGCTTTGTTAGTACCCCTGTAGGCACCAGAACCACAGTAGAAGGAAGGAAAATCATGATCGCAATCTGGGAACAGTAAGGTTCTCCTTGTTAATGTTTCCTACCTAGGTACAATACAGATTTCTCACAGATCTGACCAGGGAGAATTTGATACAATAGCAGGTCTTCTATTGAAATTACTCTTCAGTCAGCATTTAATGTTTTCCTCACAACCTGGAAGTCATTTCAGTTTTTCTCGGGCAAATGCACAAGGCATTTCACACTTGAGGTAAAATCAGAAATATTTTTGGTTTTCCTGCACTTATCTTCCAAAGCTTTTTATTTTACCTAGATTTAGCAGAATTTCAGGCTTCTTAGGTTTTGTCTAACTTGGCAAGAAATCCATCACCAACTGACTACATCTCAACTTCAGTTAGTCTGAATTTGAATCAACCCTGAATATGACAGAAAAAGATATTTAAATTGCAAAGAAAAGTCTTCTGGAACATTTTGCACTGCAGCTGCTTCCTAGTCTAGTATATGCCCATACTAGCACAATGAGAGAAAAACCTTTGCACTCCTGAACAAAGTTTTCCCACTTGAACTCCATCCTGAGGGATAACTCCAGACAGATTAGTTAGCCAGCACTGACATTACAATACGAACATCATTTACACACCTCTATTTTCTTTAACAGTTGTTTGCGTCTTACTTAATTTTCAAGGATGATAATTCAACAGAGTTTTGGACTAATACACACCTTTCTTACAATGCACATGGGAGACATTAAAGATCTCCCTTAATGACACAGATTTCAGATGAATGCCTTTGTTTAATCTGCTATTAAACTGTTAGGTCTGTGGAGAGGGAGTTGTCTTTTTAGTCATATGGGAACATTTTGAATAGCATATATGGCCCCTGCCCAGACAAAAGGGCTGTGTCTCTACTACCAGAGACACAATACTAGTTTGTGTATGCTCAGGGGACAACTGAGGGCATGTCAGAAGAAAAACACAGTCATACTTTCCCAAAATACTATCCTATGTCTAAGATTTTTATAACAGAGTATTTCCCATTTTTCTGCATGGAGACTGTTAACAAAGAGCAACCATATTCTCAGAATACATATAATTACTACTCAGAAAATAATGATTCCAAATAATGGATGTCAGAAAATTACTGTGAGCTACCAAAGATGTATCTCCAATTTAAGTAGTGCCTTACTGTCAGTCTAGGGAGATAGAATCATGGGCTTATCCTATTTTATGTTAAGGTATAATATACCTTATACATACATACCATATACATGGTATATTTTAAATATTATTATTAGCTAGGTGTTAAATTCACAGAATCTACTTTACAGCCCTCTTGTATCACAATACATACAATATGTACTACTAAAAAAGAGCTTTTCTCCTATCTGCCACTTATTTCAGAAATACAGTGTGCTGCCACAAAACCTAAGGTTATCAATAAATAAAATATTAAGCTGTTTTTAAGATGCAGTATTAGTTTAACATGGGTCTAGATCCTAGCACATTTACAATGTAGTTTACCAATACAACAATCATAGTACTGTAAAAACCCTATTGCTACAAGTACTGGGAGTATGACAGTGCACACTGCTGGTGGTATGCAGCGAGGACTGCTGATGAAGCCCATTCCCTTCAGTGAACTGTAAAATAAAGCCCTCTCTCTGATTTACTGTCTCATGTGAATTAACTTGACAGGATAATTCTAGAATCTATTTTAGCCTCTGTTTGGTCAATTAAAAAAAAATGTGAACATGAAATTTAAGTTAGTTACATGGAGAGTTGTCGAGGAACCTATTACAAAGCAAAAAGCGGTATTTCGACTTACCTTTGGAAACAAAGCAGCAATACTTTTTTTTTCAAGTCTCCAACACATTGCAATTTTTAAGCTACAATAAAACCAACATAAAAATGTCTTTCAGTCCTTTAGGAATTCTCAGCAAGCACTGTAAAAGGCTGGTAACAAAATTAGTCCTTTTTCCTGTGCTGTCTTCCACAAAAAAGGAATCAAATTTGAAGTCCTTGCTCACTGTGAGAGATGTAAGCTGTAATTGCTAATGAGCTTATTACAAAGGAAGAAAAGACCATACACTCAAGAGGCACATGGTATCTTCTGAAAATTAGAGATGAAGATGTGACCATATAATCTGTTTTTAAAAGAGACAAATAATTGTTGTCTTCTTCAAAAGGGTTAAGAGTTTCTGATTAGCTTCTGGGTCATGTATCACACTTGGAGGGTCTAAGCTTAATGACAGACTTCATTGAACTCCATCTAGCCAGCTTCATGCTTATGAAGATGTTCCTCTTGATTGCTTTTCATCAGGGCTGCAGAGCTATTTGATTGGAGGCTGACATTGATTAAGTGTAAGGAAACCGTGTTTTACTGTGACAGCTGCTAGGCCTCTGTCAACAAATCAATAGGGCTTTTTCCCTTTCCCTCCCCCCCCCATCCTTTTTTTTTTCTCCTGGGTTTCTTTTCTTGGTTTTCTTGGCTCTCCTGTTAGCATCCTCCTCTTACTGAAGATGAAAAATATCATTATAGATGTCTTGTTATTTAACATTTTCTGATTTGCCAATCACATAAAATGTTTATCTGTTGAGAAGGGAAGGAGGGTCTCTATGCCTGGATTCTCCAGAATAGAGAGGAAAGAATGCACAATACCAGAACATATGCTCTAAAAAAACCTGCTCCTTTCTGCATGGAATGATGAATATCAAAATTGTCTGCGTAAATAACACAGCATTATGTTATTGTAGCAGCTAGTGCCAGTTTTGAGATATAAAACGTGGCTTTGATGAAATTATGCAGAGGAAAGCTTCTTACTGGTTTGATTTGGTTTGGGATTTTTTTGGTTCTTAGGTTTGGGGTTTCTTGTTTTTTTTTCTATTTTTTCTGGTCACAAAGCTTTGTAGGCTCCCAAGATAAATTTAAATAACAATCAACTGAAAAAGAGCTTAATTCTGTTTCTGTTATTCTATACAATCATATTTTATATATTTGTTTTAGATCAAATATCCTTCACAAATTTTCTACATGACTTTCCATTCCTACTATTTTTTTCTGAGTCTTTATTCAGATTTGTTTTAGGAACAGAACAGAATTTTAAATTATAACAAATTTATTTTCAAAGATTCTATTTATATAAAAAAAATAAAATTTAGGAGTCTATTTATAGAAAAGCAATTAAAAGCTTTTTTCTATATACACTAGTTCCATAGCAGGCAATATTATCCAAATGCGTTTAATTGTGTCATTAGGTGATTGTTCCATGGTCTAAAACGTGTATTCTCATTAAATTAAAATTAAAAAAATTAAGATGCTCAAATGCAATGTCAGAGAGATAAATTATTAACCTGAGTTATTTTCCAAATGCCTAGTAGGAAAATGTTATCTAGTAACCAGAAAAAAGACTTTTTGGACTAAAACAAAGAAACCTTCAAATTAAAAATGTAACCAGGAAAAAAAAAAAAGAAGAAAATATTATAGTGTAAGGGGGAAAATCTACTGTCAAATTGAAATTGCAACATGAAAAAAAAAGTAAAAAAAAAAAAGATAAAATAGCAGCATCAGATTATTGGGGGGGGAGGGGTGATGCTACAAAATTCAGAAAACACTTTTGTTTCCCTTTTAAATTATGAATGCATTTATATAAAAACCACGATGAGTCCTATAGCTTAGATGAATCATCTAAAGACATAAGTGATTCTAGTGGAGCTTAGGCTGGCAAAATATTTCCCCATGCAAGTGGTATAAAAGCTTTCCTTGTTGGCATCCCTTATATTCCAGTTAAGAAACATAAATTGAAGTGAACTCAGAATACATTGTTGCATATAAAAACTGTTCCATTGGAGTTATACTCTAAAGTTTCAAACATATATATTTATATATTCATAAAACCTCCCCTTTCTGAAAACACCGAGTATCCAAAATAGCAGGATTTTCTTACACAGAGGACTGCTCAGAGAATGCTTGTGCAACTTCTTCCTGTGAAGATGATGCTATAACAGGCAAAATAGGTATTTTAGAAACAGAGAAGAGAGCAAAACAGATGGGATGTTACCACCAAGTTTTGTAAAATTTCCTCTGAAATTCCTTGCAGTGCCCAGATCTTTTAAGTTATATGGACTGCAGAGAAGAAGTCTCAGAAAGCAGCATTGGTATAACCTTCTAATTTTAACATACTAGCAACATCTGCAAGCTTGATCATGTTTCAGACAGATATTATAATGTATAATCAAAAGTAGGATTTTTTCTTTTTTACAGTAAAATTATTCTTTTGCAAACAGTAATACAACAGTAGAAAATTGGGTTATACCAGGCTGGTAACCAGTCGCCAGGGGCATTCCCCTGGGCTCAATTTTGGACAAGTATCCTTAATGTTTTTATAAATTATATGGATGCAGGAATAAAGTATTTATTAAGTAATGTTGCCAACGGTCACAGAGTCACAGAACCACATGATCATAGAATGGTTTGGGTTGGAAGGTTCCGTAAAAATCATCCAGTTCCAATCCCCCCTGCCATGGGCAAAGACACCTTCCACTAGACCAGGCTGCTCCAAGCCCAATCCAACCTGGCCTTGAACACTGTCAGGAATGAGTGAGGCAGCCACAACTTCTCTGAAAAACCAGGGCACCCTCATAGAGAAGAACTTCTTACTAATATCTACCCTCTTTTGGTTTAAAACCATCCCATCTTGTCCTATAAGTGATACTAAACTGGGAGGAGCTATGGACTCCCTCAAGGGTAGAGAGGCCTTACAGTGATCTGGATAGAGAGAGAGCTGGTCAATCACCAATCATGTGAAATTTAACAAGAGCAAGTGCTGGATTCTCCACCTGGGACAGGGTAATCCTGATGATATATACAAGTTAGGGGACAAGTGGCTGGAGAGCAGCCGCATGGAAAGAGATCTTGGGGGTTGGATTGAGTATAAGTCAGCAGTGTGCCCTGCCAGCTAAAAGGGCCAACCATGTCCTGTGGTGTAACAAGCACAGCATAGCTACCTGGTTGAGGGAGGTGATTGTCCCACTCTAAACTGTACTGATGTGGTGTGTGCAGTCTTGGGCACCTCAATATGAGAAGGATATCGAACTATTAAAGTGTCTCAACAGAAGGGCAACCAAGCTACTGAAAGGCTTTGAGGACAAGACTTAGGAGGAGTGGCTGAGGTCACTTGGCTTGTTCATCTTGGAGAAGACTAAAAGGCTGACCTCATGGCAATCTAACTTTCTCAAGGAGGGCAGCAGAAACAGAGGTGCTCATCCCCTCTCTGGTGACCAGCAATAAGACATGAGGAAACACAATGAAGCTGCATCAGGGGAAGTTCAGACTGGACACTAGAAAAGAGTCTTCACTGAGAGCATGGTTTGTCACTGGAAGAAGATCCCCAGTACTTGGTGCTCACAGCACCAAGCCAGTGAGAGTTCAGAGAGCGTCTGGATGATACTCTTAATCATATGGTTTAATTTTAGCTACTCAGTGATCCTCATGCCTCACTTCCAACTTCAGTTATTCCAGGGTTCTATGCAAGAACTCAAACTTGAAAAAATTTTTTTCTAATCCTTACTCAATTAAAGAATATTTTTTAAAAAATAAACATTTTTCAAAGAGCCACATTTGAATATTTATCAAAATCCAACCACTCACATACCACAAAAATTGTTTATCCAGTTTCTAGTATTTCACTTTGGTTTAAAGTTTAAAATTAGGGTTCTGTTATTACAGAGAAATTTTTAAGATATTAAATGCATCTGTGTCACTTACAGAAAGATTTACAGAAGCATCCAAAATATTGAAATAGTATGAACAAGTAAAAATGCAATGGTTTCTTCCAGTGAAATTTTACTCCAGATGCTTACTAATGAAAATTTTGGCATCGGTTTTCTTATTTATGATACATAAGCAAGGACAGGAAGGGTCACAGGTTTGCCTGATAAATAGTGAATAAGGTCAATTTCGTTACTGCCAGTAGGAAGCACTCTGAGAGACTGTTTTTTCTCTAATTAAGAAAGGTTACCTGTGTGAAGCTTATGTGAACCTACAGAGGTTTCTCTGGCTACCAAGACCAAAACAAATTATTACATTTCTGTATCAAATTTCCACTCAATGTATGTACTGATAATTGTCAAAAACTTCTGGCTAATGTCAAAAAATATAAAAAAAAAAATAAAATGTCCACCAAACCACCAAGAAACCATTAAAAAAAAAAAAAAAACCACCAAACCCAAACCTTGGATAAGTGAGGCAAATCTCCTTCTTTGTACACTTACCTATCTTTGCATAGCAAAATATTAATAGCTTCAAGATTGAAAGTATGAATGTTTTCTCTTTGTGACCACTTTCTAGAATATGGTTTGAGTCAAAAAACCCCAAGGAAACTATATAATGCAAAGTATTTTATATGCTGGTTACCTCATCATTACTATTTTAGCTGAGACACAGCTAAGGAAGCTTAAAAAGTTTCAGACTCTTAAAGAATTGTGGCAATATTAAAAGGTGCTTGATTCTAACTTGGTACGTCTGTAGCATTTGTAAGAGAAATTTAGAGACACATTATTTTTATGAGGGAATTTAGGCCTCAAAAATACAATTCAAAAAGCTAAGGAGGGAAGATATCACATCTTCTCCCTACTATGAGATCTACAAGAAGGATTCTCCAGTTAGGCCCTATCCAGTCAACAAGGGACATGAAAACAGTTCATTAGAAATAAATAAAAATTAGTTGTGCTTATACCTCTGGGAGAGTATATAGAACCCTACAATCATAGAACAGTTAGGGTTGGCAACGACCTTAAGATCATCTAGTTCCAACTCCCCTGGCATAGGCAGGGACACCTCCCACTAAACCATGTCACCTAAGGCTCTGTCCAACCAGGCCTTGAGCACCACAAGTGATGGAGCATTCACAGGTTCCCTGGGCAGCCCATTCCAGTGCCTCACCACCCTAAGAGGAAAGAACTTCTTCCTTATATCCAATCTAAGCTTCCCCTGTTTTAGTTTTAACCCATTGTTAAAACCCCTTGTCCTATCAGTACAGTCCCTAATGAAGAGTTCCCCTCCAGCATCCCTATAGGCCCCCTTCAGACACTGGAAGGCTGCGATGAGGTCTCCACGCAGCCTTCTCTTCTCCAGGCTGAACAGCCCCAACTTCCTCAGCCTGTCTTCATATGAGAGGTGCTCCAGACCTCTGATCATCCTTGTGGCCTTCCTCTGGACTTGTTCCAACACTTCCATGTCCTTTTCATGTTGAGGACACCAGAACTGCACACAACACTCCAAGTGAGGTCTCACGAGAGCAGAGTAGAGGGGCAGGATTGCTTCCTTCTACCTGCTGGTCACTCTCCTTTTGATGCAGCCCAGGATACACTTGGCTTTCTGGACTGCGATCTTTCAGCAAAATCGCAGTGCATTTGAGGAAAAGAGTAAGAAACTCAAATATTTTGATTGCCAAGCCTCTTCTGCCTAATTATGATATTAATTTTCCCGTATAAGCTTCCAGTGTCTTCAAGCAGATAAATATTGCTATCTGCCACTAATATGGAGATGACCTGCAAAAGTGAAACAGTCTGTAGTACCATGGGCATGATGTGTTGCCATTGCCATTTTATCTGAATTCCTCAGAACTCAGACTAGATATAGCAAAGAAAAAACATTGACACCTGCAGCACTAGTGTACTTTTCCAATCTAGGAACTAGAGTTCCTCCACTCTTGACTTCAGCTCTACTGCAGCATCTTTAGAAGAGCTTCATTCCTTGTCTCATTTCTGATGGGTTATACCTAGCTTTTATTTTCCCTGGTCTGACTTTTTACAGGAACTAATTGAAGAGCTGTGGTTTATCTGATATTTGGACTTATTCAGGGTATGAAACACCTTTTGTTCAGAGTAAAGATACAAATCTGGCTCACTCATTTCTCAGGAAACCACTGAAATAAGTGGTATGAAGGAGCAATGCTATAATTACCTCATTTTGGGTTTTGTAAATGATCCCTGAATTCCGTCATGAACATAGCTTGAAAGCATTCACTTTAGAATTGTGGATATGTCCTGCAAACAAATACTTACCTACTTAAGACATTTTACCCTTTTTGTAACAGGTATTACTCCACTGAAAATTCCTTTCTATTGAATAACTGGAAGGCAACATTCAGAAGAATAAGTTATTTTAAACAAAAGAACATTATCTGGTCTAGTTTCACTCTGCAGAGATCCCTCTACAGTTTTCTGGCTCGAGCATAGGCTGAGAAATGTTGCAGAGCACTGCTGTGCTCTACTGCCAGTTTTTAATTTTACATTATGGCAAAGGAACATATTAAAGCCTGGAGCAGCCATACGTTTATATTTGCATGTATTTGTATACATACATAAGTGTGTGTATATATATATATATATTTCTTAGTATGTAAAAAGTAGTAACGGATCAGGACTTCTTCCTTCAGCAGAGCAAATATCAGAAACACCAAGTCAATTTCTTCCTATAAGAGGTGGATAGGGCTAATGTTTTTATTATTTATTTACTTTGTGTATATATATATATATATATATATAAAGCTAAATGTATTTCTTCTGTCACATCTGCACTATAGAACCTGATCAGTCTAGATTTCTCAGACTTCACCTCTTCACCTTCTATAGTTCTGTCTCCTTAATATAACAGTAACATAAATCTCTGCAGTAACAAATGTGTCGTTAGGACTTACTCGGGCTTTGGTAAATTAAAGAACAGCATGAGAATTTACATGCTAATTCAATGCAATTTCCAGCCAAAAAGTAGGTTAGTTTGGATTCAGATTTTTCCACATGCCAGATCACTCTGTAAAATCTTCCCTTCCAGAAAGAAAAGATTCTTGCTTGGAACAAGAAAGAGTGGACAGTCATGCACATTTTAGTCTAAGGTTTTCATTTTACATCAGACCAATTACTAAGAAAGGTAATGTAGGTAAAATAAATACTTCTCATCAAACCTCTGATGCCTTCTTTCACTTACAAAACACTTCTGAGTGCATCTTCTCAGTAGCCGTAAAAATCCTAATATTTCATTATGCATTTTAACCAA
The DNA here is from genome assembly GCF_028554395.1 of Pezoporus wallicus. Classification (NCBI taxonomy): domain Eukaryota; kingdom Metazoa; phylum Chordata; class Aves; order Psittaciformes; family Psittacidae; genus Pezoporus; species Pezoporus wallicus. The sequence goes on along the minus strand of NW_026642992.1, from coordinate 1,197,100 downwards.
ATTCTGTTTCAGTTCTCTTTGTTCCTCTTCAGAGAATGTTAAGAACATGATCCTTTAAAGTGACAACTTTCTAGGTACCAAGTGCCTCATGTCCACATGAAGATTACCTGTAATCACACAAATTTGAAGATTACATTGCCAAAATAAATATAGAAATATACTTTTTAAAGTTTCAGTTGTACAAATGCAACACGACACTTTCAGAGAAACTATGTTTTTTGAAGGGTGATCCTCCAATATAACATCCAGGCAGATATCAGTCCTCAATATCAAGGGTATAGTCACTTAAAATCAATTCAGCCTTTTAGGACCTTTAAATACTGACTGATGAATTGCAAGTGTTTATATAAACTCTATTTTACTATGAGGGCACATAAAGATTCACTAAATACGTAGATTGTAAAGGACAGGTAATATCTAAACCACAAAATTTTAGAAAACTTTCCTTTCAAATGTATAAATATGCCAGATTAAAGTTTACTTTCTTCTAAGTGTTTATATGATCCAGACACCTGATTTATACTAGTGAATTATTACAGCCTCTGTCACACTCACAAATGCACAAACATATGCACTATGATAGAATGTATTTGTATTCCCACGTAGATTCAATAACATACTGATAAATTACTATAAATTTAATGCAATATTAGTAGCAAATTTAATCAGACAGATATATGTATATTTACATTTTAAAAAAGCCTAGACATGGCAATTTTTTTCAGGTTTTGTGTCAATAAATTCTTAGCATTAATTTCTTCCATCTTTTCTGTTATACATTCCAATAAGGCAGAGTTGATTATCCTGGGCCAAAATTTTGTTAAGTTTTTTTTTAAAGTTAATGCTTACTGGTTTTAGTATAATCAATGCTTAGATCAGAAACCTGCACAAGCTTTTTTTCTTCATATGACTTGTTGCAAAACTTTCACTGTAATGCAGATCTGTTTAAGTCCTGTCCACATTATTTCAACATTGTTATTTTCCTTCTGACCTGTGTTTTCTTCAGAGCTGCCAACACAAGTCCTATCAGGCTCATTCTCGGGCTAGGTAAGACATAATTTTTCTTAATTCTAGCTAATGCAAGTTCAAAGAGGGACAGAGTTCCCTGAGATGGATAGTATCTTGTTAACAGGGCAACAAGCATCACAAAGTTACAAAATAGTCCAATAACTGATTAATTGGAAAGAGACAATGTCAGCTTCTCCTCAAAATGTTATCTAAATTATACCCTAGATCATTGTAGTTACAGCAACACCATTAATTCAAGGCAAGTATATTTATTTTTTTTTTTTAAAAAAGGAAGACAGCTTTGTTATTTACAGTCTCCATTGGAAGAAGTAGAAGAAATAGAAGAAGAACATACACCCAGAAGAGTCCAGCTCTTGACTACCTGGCAGACTCAGAGAAGACAGCAAATGTTCTGCCTGAGTTCCCTAAAGGATGACTAAATCTCTGGCCTTAACAGCTTTTTTCCATAACATAGATGTTGAACTGAGGAGTCATGCATTAATGTACTTTTACTACTGAGATAGTTAAGAAAATTTGATTCCACATTCCTCCAAAAGCATCACTAACATATTGCTTTTCTATAAACTCTTCCACTATGCTCTCATCAGAATTTGGTGATTTTTGTGGTGAATGATTGTAATGTATCAATCATATGGAAGAACAACATATATTAATAAAAGCAAATTAAGTGTGTAATACAAAATGTTACATTCATAAATGCAGTTTAAATGTTGTTTTAATCTCAGTGCTTTGAAAAACATTTAGAAAAACATGCTCACAATATGTTTCAATATTGCTCAAAGGGACATTTTTTTCAGAGAAGTTAATACTCTTTTGATGTATAAATGCTTACCTTTCATTTAGACCACTGTTAAAAAAATTCTTAGAGCAGGAAAAAACTTCATCTCTGGAATACAGCTGGAATGTAACTTAAGATTTTAGAGTCTCTAAACCCTAACTTGTCCAGAGTTGAATATAATGAATAACTTGCACTTTTCAATGTGTTTCAGGGCAAGTTTTCCATTTGGAAAACTTATTATATACCTACTGTCACAATGATAAAGAGCTATAAAGAACTGTATAGCCTTTGATATTAAAGACAGCAGTCATGCACACTGTACATGAGTGTACATAACACTGAAACTTCTGAATGGATTTGAACTGTAATATGATTTATTTTATCTTACCAACTCCAAAACTGATTTCTTTCTTCATAAAAGTTAATAGTTTCATCATAAAGACACTGGGGTCAGTGTTAGTTTGCTTTTAACTTAATTTAAATTAATCTATCACATACTCATCAGAGTGGTAAAAAAGTGACATAACCTATTTTATGCATTTTAGTGTATACCTCATATACTTTTCAGCCATAAATGCATTTAGTGGTCATTAGAATAAAAAGAATAGGGAGATAAAACTGTAGACAAGTTAAAGAATGAGGTTGTGGCATAGTTAAAAGCTAAAATTAGAGACAGCACTCAAGGCTAAAGAATTAATTCAGTCTTTGAAATCCAGTTATCATTAGTTCTCTCAAATAATAGATCTTGACTAAGTGCTATGAAAGCTTATATTTTTACTTGTTATGCTTTACCACCATTTACTTATGTGAAAAGATGTATTTCCAGGTTCACTTAAATATTTATATAATGATGGTTCTGGATTTACCTGCTAGAGAAAAATTTATGTGCTTAAATATATGTGAGTTGTAAGGTGATTCAGATTTCACTGGTTACTGCAAAGTGGTATATCTGCATCAGGTAAAAAGATGGTCACTTAGAGGTGAGGTGATAACACTGAAGCCCACCTACCACGTGACAGCATTACAGAATTATCTCTGTATAGCAAAACTACACTCTCTGTCATTCAACTTTATATCTTCATATTAACAAAAAAAAATTATAAACTGATAGATAAATTTATTTAATTATCAAGATGTTGGGTTACAGTAAATTCACTGGAGATTTCATTGTTTACAAGTGTACCTTGGAGATTTTCCTGTAACACACAACAGTAATGAAGCCAGAGGTTCACTACAGGAGTCTTGGTTCAGAAAAGATACTTGTGACACTATCCCCAGACAGGATAAATCTGTTCTGAGGTTCTTGAAGGCTATGAGTATATGCCATCAGTGAGTTCCAAAATTAAACACAGTGGTCAGTCTGGACTTTAAACCAAGCAACAACAACAAACAAAATGTGTCTCTTGTTGCACTTATTTTTTTATATGCTTTTGGATTTTCTTCATCACATTACCAAGCTTAGCACTGTGAACATAAAATTGAAGGGAAGCTTGCTAAAAGCTCAGGAGTGAGAAAATACAAAACTCTGGAATCACTTGTCAGTTGTAAAACCTACAAAAAATGCCAAATCCATTTTCATTACAATATAGTTGTCCTCATATTTCATGCACAGAAGGTCCCAAAAAATTCTCAGTAGTATTTCCCTGCTATTTCTTCTCTGTTACACAGTGAAGACAAATATGACCTGTTCAAAAAGAACATGACACCTATAATTTCCCAAATCAAAATCAAGAGACACATTTGTGAAAATCAGGTGTAAAGATGTATAATACATTCATATATGGACTATGTCAGGTTTTTTCTTAATTAAATAAGAGGACATTGAACTACTCAATCACCTCAATGTGTCACCAGCATAGTTTTCTCTCATAATTTCTTTCATGGGGACCTTGTACCTAATTTTCTGGGAAATAATAATTCATGTTAACAGGATCAAATGCCAATACAAACATTATTCATAGTCTTTTAAATGTTCTGACTACCTGAATTTCCAGGGATATTAGTAACTTTCATTTTATTACAGGGCACAGAACTAGTATTAGAACCTTCCATTACACACACAGGTAGATTAAAGACAAATATGTTTTAAAATAAATAAATGAATCTCCACAGGGATTTAATTCTAACCATTATAGCCATTTTCTCTTTAAGACATAACACATGTAATTGTGCTGCTATCGCTTTTTTTATGTTGCATCATGCAGTTGGCTAGCATTTGTGAAGTATTCTGTGTTATGCTGATTATTTCCACTTTTTCTCTGGAATATGAGATGCACTTGTGTACAAGTTTAGAAAATCTCACACCATATTCTAAGGGATATTGACAGTAGTATACATTGCCTAGAAAATAAATACACACTAACTTATACTTTGTACAATAAAATTAAAATAAATAATATTAGCAAGGCTTATATCTTTTTTTTTACCTAAGTGAAATTTCAAAATGTTTTTACTCACTTATTGAAATGGAGTTATATTAGCAAATTATGTTTAACTAATGGCAATTTAGGAGATTAAATTATTATATCTCATCTTCAAAAAACAAAATGGAGAAAAGTTTGACAAGATCATTCAGAACTGTTGTATCATTGTTTTCAGTTTCCAGTGTACCATGCAGCAGATAAACAATGCATTAGTATTTTCCGTTGTAGACAGACAGTAATAGACTTTTCTATTGCAGATCAGCACCATCTTTATTATTTTGAGTGTTGTCCTGGGTTCAGCAGTAGCAGTCATGGTTTTTTTTTTTTTTCTTTGTGCTAGCTGGTGCAGTGCTGTGTTTTGACTTCCAGCCTGAGAACAGTGTTGGTGAAGTCGATGTTTTCAGTTCTTGTTAAGTGATGTTTACCCTGACCAAGGACTTTGTGAGGCTCATGCTCTGCCAGGGAGGAGGGGAAGCCGGGAGGAAGCAGAGATGGGGCGCCTGACCCGGGCTAGCCAGGGAGGTATTCCATACCACAGCACGTCATGGCCGGGGTGGGGGGTAACTGGGAGTTACCCAGAAGGACACGGGCTTCCGGGTGGAACTCGTCTTCTTGGCCGGTGGTATCGTATTCTCTTCCCTTGTTATTTTCCCTTATCATTGTTGTAGTTGATAGTAGTGGTGGTGATTTGTGTACATTGGTTGCTGGACTGTTCTTGTCTCAACCTGTGGGAGTTGCATTTTTCGAGCCTCCTCCCCGTTCCTCCGGGAGTGGGGGAGAACCCTGGTGGGGGGGGGGGGGGACACGGACCTCGATTGTTGTCAGCTCGGCACCACTCACTGGGAGTGAGTGAACAAGTTACCTGACTGGGTTTAAACCACGACAAGTGTATAAAAATTTATTACATAAGCATGACGAAGACCATAACCCCTCCATTTGTAGGTGTTTATACGAAAAGATGCTTCTCTCCAGTTTAGGATAGTTTTAAATGTATAGCTAGTACCTCGTAAAAATAATGTAATATTTTCCAAAGATATATAGAACTCAAAGAGAAAAAACAGCAAACATTCAAGTGCAGCAGGCCCAGCAGATGAGAATTCCTGGCCAGGCACCTGCCATGAACAAGATCCCTCACAGGTTTTATAACACCAGAGTCAGAAGTCTTCCAGACAAAAAAACTGTTCTTTAGAATTATTCTGTTGTTATTGCTGTTGTTGTTATTATTTTATAATTATTCTTTTGATTAATTCTGTCTGTTGCAAGTTATTCCCAAAGTCTGGTAATATCCTCATGCTATGCAATGCTGTTTATTTATGCCAAGTGCTGACTGTTGAGTTACTTCCTGAGTAAAGCTGGACATTTACTCATCATTCTTTGAAGTTTTTTCTTCAATAAGATGTGGTCTTCACTTGCTCTATTTGAACTTTCAAAAGTGTTAATCTGCTCTGTTCACCCACAACCTGTTTTGCCATCTGAACTTCCCCTGTCCTAAAAAGAAAAATGTCGTGGTTAAGCCCTGTCGGCAAATCAGCCACACTGTTTCTCTTTCATTCCCCCCCCTTCTTGCCCTCCCCCTGCTCCCGGAGGGATGGGGAGGAGAATCAAAAGAATGCAACTCCACGGGTTGAGATAAGAACAGTTTAGTAGCTAAGGTATAACACAAATAACTACTGCTACCACCAATAATAATAATGATAAAGGAAATAACAAGGAAAGAGAATACAACACCTCACCACCCGCTGACTGATAACTCACCCAACCCCGCCAGACTGAGCACTGACTGATTCTTTGTCCAGCCTTGCAGTGAAATCACCCTTCCGGATAACTCTCAGTTGCATCCTGGGCATGACGTGCTGTGGTATGGAATATTTCTTTGGTTAATTTGGGTCAGGTGTCCTGTCTCTGCTTCCTCCCAGCTTTCCCTCCTCCCTGGCAGACCATGAGGCTCAGAAAGTCCTTGGTCAGACTAAACATTAGAGCAACAACTAAAAGCATCGGCGTTATCAGCACTGTTCCCAAGCTGAAAGTCAAAACCACAGCTCTGCACAGCTACTAAGAAGGAGAAAAAATGCCTGCTACTGCTAAACCCAGGACATTATATCATATTATTAACATCAGTTTGATCACATTGGCTGTGTTTCCCACTTTTTTATGTACCCTGACTGTTTAGGTTTAAGTCTTTCCAACCTCTGATTACATAATTATATGGTACTTGGAACAACACCAGCACTAACATCTTCAAGAACTGTGCAATAAAAATAATAATCATAATCTAAAAAGTGTAATTGCCCATATGATAAATTGTTACAAAGCAGTAATTTTTAAGGCTGTAGACTCTAAACAGTATTATCACATTAGTTAGTCATCAATATAGTAGTTAAACTGTTGTTTTTATTCTACCTCTTCTGCCAGTGTTACTTGAAGGTCCATAGCAGACTAATTTTTTCCTGTTGCCTTGTGTGAAGTGTAAATGTGTCTTTAGACTTCAGACTTCACTGAATAGCATTTTTAAAAGTACTAGTGTAACACCTCAGTTAATCTGGGGCCTTAGTAAATATAAAGGACTCTGCCAAAAATCTCAAAGCTTATGGCTCTAGTCACCTTCTCAAAATTTAAGTGTTTATCTTCAAGACATTTTCAAGTTGATTGTTAGTGAATATTTACCCACCTGATTTGGCTAGCAGGTGTTGAACTTTTTTCCTGCTCATTTTATTTTCAGTCATAGTTTCATAGAATACCAGGTTGGACGGGACCTCGTGGATCATCAGGTCCAACCTTTCTTGGCAAAGCATGACCTAGACTAGATGGCCTAGCACCCTGTCCAGTCAAATCTTAAAAGTGCCTAATCCTGGGGAATCCAGCACTTCTGGAGAGAATCTGGAGAAATTATTTCAATGTCTGATTGGTCTCTTGGTGCAGAGCTCCAGTTCCTTCTGTTTGTTCCCCGAACTGCATACATTGCTATAGACGCAATTGAGGTGGCTGGTCTTCTGAATATGACCCTGGGAGACAGCTAAGGTTGCCCTGGCTTATTCCCCCATTTGATTGCAACAGTGTGAGTGTTGCCACTTTGGACCTCATTCCCAGAATCCTTCAATTTACAAACTAAACGGTGAAGTTGAAGCAGCAGTGCTCTGTTTACAGCTGTTTATTTACATAGTGTCCTGGGTTCAGCAGTACCAGTCATTTTTCTCCTTCTTCGTAGCTGGTGCAGTGCTGTGGTTTTGACTTGCAGCCTGGGAACAGCGCTAATAACACCAATGTTTTTAGCTGTTGCTCAGTAATGTTTACTCTGACCAAGGACTTTGTGAGTCTCATGCTCTGCTAGGGAGGAGGGGAAGCTGAGAGGAAGCAGAGACAAGACACCTGATCCAAACTAGACAAAGAGGAATTCCATACCACAGCACCACAGCACATCATGCCCTGAATGTAAACTGGGAGCAGTTACCCAGAAGAGTGAGATCACTGCTCGAGTAGGGCTGGGTATCGGTCAGCAGGTGGGGAGCGGTTGTATTCTCTTCCCTTATTATTTCTCTTATTATTATTATTTGTGGTAGCAGTAGTGTTTTTGTGTTATACCTTAGTTACTGGACTGTTCTTATCTCAACCCGTGGGAGTTACATTCTTTTGATTCTCCTTCGCATCCCTTCTGGAACTGGTGGGGAGGAAGTGGGGGAGTGAGAGAGTGGCTGAGTTGTTCTGGGTTGCCAGCTGGGCTTAAACCATGGCACACCTCCCTGCATGATTCTGTCTTACATATGTGTAGAAGAGCTTTGTAGAGATTTACACTTGCACTTCAAAAATTTGGTTTACTTGTGTGAACTGTTTTGACAGTACATTACCATGTTATTCTTACAAAATAGCAAGGCACAATGTATCTTCACCAGAATTAAGTGAATTCATCAGGTTCAGTAATAGAAAGTAAACCATTTTTAGTGATTATTTCTAATACCTTTGGCAATATGCATTGTGAAAAAGCCTTTAGATATTAACATAAAGTGGTGCATTACATATCATTGTACTGAATGATTTCATAATTGCCTCATGCTGCATTAGAGTTACAAAAGGGAGGCATAAATATTTTAAATAAAATACATGTGTGAGCACATGCATTTGTACTGTGTATAAATACATTATTATACATAGATACTTACCCAGCTTCTCTCAAGGCCAGCCAAGGCTGATCAAGTTCAATCTCTAAGATTCTGGTTACAGTTTATACATCTTCTGTACTTTTTGTTCTTTAAAAAGATAATTAAAAGACATTCCACTCCATATAAAATGTTCTCTTCCTGTTTTCACAGATCATCAGACATCAAGCAACTCCTGACCTTCCCCATCTAAATGAATCATTAGCACTTTAAATAATCCTTGCTCAAAGTACCATACAGCACATACCCTTCATGGTATATGCTCCAAGGCTGTTTGTAGAATGCATTTTGGAAAGTTATACTGACATTAACCATTTTGCTTACGTACAGAAAAATGTCTGTGATTGAGAATTCTACAAAACATTCACCCTAGACTTTTTCGCTAGTTAACTCATTAAATACTGCATACAAATGCAGATGCCTCCAACTGACATTGTTCTTATTCATACTTGAATTTCATCAGTCTTACAACAAATGAAAGTTCACACTACTTTTACCAGTACTTTTACCAGTAGCAGCAATCAAAACAATTCCTGTGAAAATATCTCGCTATAAGAAGTCTTTGAAATTCTTGCTGTGAATAAAGAGAAAAAGGCAGGAAAACACTGGTCTTCTGGGCCAAGTGATAAGGGCCACTTACCTTTCTCCCAGTGTGGTGGGATGGAGGGGCTTCTGCTTTCAGAGAGGCAGAGATACTACTGATGCAGGGCAATTTCCCTGTCACTGGCATAAATAGGAAAAGGCAGCTGTCTTCTCTTTATTTATCCCAGTAATTCACAGGATTTCTTTTTAAGGAGTAGAACCTACTGTAATTTTTGTCCCTTTCAATGCACAAAATCTTCTGTTGAAGTACTGTCTGTGGTTCCCAGAAATAACATGTTTAGAAAACAATTTCCACTGGAATTGCTCCACTGACCACTGGGGACCATTAGCTGTGTTGTTTAACATTCCCCATGGGTTTGGAAAACTTCGCTACATCAATTGCACTTCTAATGCATTTTCAAGCCTGTCTCTGTGACTGCATGGGCTGAATCCTGACATAATTGCATGATTCTCAAATCATGATCCCAAGCCTTATGATTTGGGAAATAAATTTCTCAAATTATTCCCAAATAATTTGCAAGTGACCCCATTTGGAGTACTGTGTACAGTTCTGGTGTCCTCAGTATAAAGACCTGGAGCTGCTGGAGCAAGTACAGAGCATGGCCACGAGAATTATAAGGGGGCTGGAAAGAGTTCTGGCTGAGTGGAAGAGAAATTTCAAGTACAAAATGAATTTCAGAATCATGGACTATGAAACTGAGCATACCAGAAAACCATTAAAAGTGCAGGGAGTATACAAGTTGCAAGACAGTACTCCCTGAGGACCATTTGGAGAGACAGCAGATCTCATACATGAATGACACGTTGTGAAAAAAAGTCTGTGTGGTTTTGCTCCACAGGTGTATGCATCTTATTTAAAGAGTTATAGTCTCTTCTAGATCAGAATTTGACATTTACTTCCCCTGACGAAGAGGCAAAAGAGTATAAAAGGTAACTGCAACTGTGACTCCCATAATCTTCACAGATATGAAGTTATGGCCTCAAGGTTTGCTTTTAACTACAATGGAGCTGCAGCAGAAGCACAGCAAGTAGCTCAATGGGGCAATGCTTTTAGGAGCCAGAAGCTACAGTTGTATTTTCAGAAAGACATTGTCATTTAAGAGGCATTTAAGTCCCAGCTTTTCAGTTACAAATGACAAGCTGCAGTGTTGGTTAGGAAAGTTCTGTAATATTCTTACTGTGTGGGATGGCAATTTTCCTCTTCATAAGGTTCAGTTTATTTATCTTAAGGTAACGTCAGGACCAAAGTCTTAAATTACAGAAAGAGCAGCTTCAGCTGGAGAGATGTATGCTTTGTTCCTACCGGCTCAAGATAAGCTTCCTTTGCCTCACCAAGCAAAGCTGTTGACTTTGGATCACAAAAATCCCAGTTCAGCTCCCAGCTCAGCTCCCAGCTCCGAGAGCATACGAAACACATTCATACAAAAACCAAACAACATATGGGGGAACTCTGCTAATTGAAGAAATCTGCTTGGTTTCCAAAGGATAACACAATAAAAGTCAGAGGAGGGAGTGAACTCCATACCAGAGAAGAGATTACTTTGTTTTTAAAGAAAGCAGCTGAATTTAGGATGAAAATACTATCTTGAAAATCTTAGAGCACTTTTGAAGACCATCCTCAGACTGAGGAAGTGTAAATCTATCTCAATTTTTAAAAGGATTCACTAAATATATCATAAATCAAAGGCCTTTCTTGGTGTCTTGGGACCACTAAGATAAAGAATTGTTTTTTGCATAGACTGCAAAGACATTTTCAATAACCAGTTTAAAAGGTATTCTTTGCCTTCCTTCCTTGTCATTAGGATCTATATGAAAACCAGTAATTAATCTCAGAGTTGCACATCGAAATAGAAAATTCTTTCAACTGAAGAATTCTGACTAGATTTTTCCATTATTTTCCTGGCTTTTGTGATCTCATTTTTGTAAAAGGCAAGCACCAAGAACTTACAGCCAAGACTCACCTGCTAGAAAGGCAACGCTGACACACAAAGGAGGCTTTGCAGAGAGGAGAGCCTTTCAACACACCCCTTTTGAACAGAAATCTTGAGAAGGTGATGGTGGTGTTCTACTTATTCTTGTTATCTTTACACATGTCAGGGATGAGAGAAGTATTGCTTCATCAAGAAATAAAGCAGGATGAATAGCACTGCTCTAGTTTTTGCTTTTTACTTCTTGGGTCTTACAGCATTTGATAAAAATGCCTCCCACTAGCTTTTTTAATAATGTACAAACACAGTTTTCAGTAGCTTTATGTTACCTACCACTAATTTCAATGAAGTAAGACACCAACATCACTCACAAACGTGCCACATCCACCCTGTGTGTTGCGGGAGAAGACTCAAGACAGGAATATTGAAGTGAAGCAGGAGATGGAGAAGAAAGATTAGGAAAAGCAGAAGAAAACCATGTCCAAAGAGGAATTCCAAGATAAGTTTTCAAACTAGTAAACCAACAATCAATATTTAAAGAAGAAATAAAAGCCATGTCAGTAGAAAATGCTCTCTGGAAATAACTATAAAGACAATTTTTTGATGCTTTCATTCTGTTGACCCATTTTTATGGAATTTTACTGCAGGATACCATTAGTTGCCCGCATTAGAACATAATTTCAAAAACCTTAAAAAGCCCCAATAAAAATAAAATTTTAAAAACAATGAATATTTTATCAGTATTTTTTAAGATCTAAACAATAACCAGGAGACCCATCCAAATCCATGAAATTTGGAACTACTCCTGTGAGCCAGAAAAATGTCACAGGGGCTTTGTTGTAGTAACAGAGTCATTTATTATTATTGCAGGCGTGTTCAGGCTGAACAAAAGCTACTGCTGTCATAAACAGAAGTGTGTTGCATTTGTCTCATTTAGAAGGGATAGAAAGGAAAAGATACACAGACTTTTACCTTCTTCCTCCACCCCCAGACTGTCATATTATAAGAAACTGCACCTATCCTGAAGACTGATCCATCATGCCACACTTCATGGTATGGCAGCATGGTCAATGAAATCTAGTGTGAGCCAGCCAGCAGGAAAACATAAACCACCTGGGACCATTAGAAATTAATGAAGTTTGGTGAAAATTAACCACTAAAGAAACTGTTGTTGTCAGAAAAAAAGGAAATACAACATGTTCTTAAAAACATGCAAGTGTTCCAATGCTCAAGAGAAATGGAAATGGCCTAATTTCTAAAGAATTTCTCCATCTTGTATTGAAAACTCAGTGCAAAGCCACTGTGTCATTCACGTAACTAAGCCTACTCCAGGACAGCTCCTAAACGGGCTGCAGGGTTTTTCACTCTGTCATGGCATCTTCCCTTCCTCCTTTCACCTAAGTGTTCTCTCTGTTCTTTCTCATTCCTTTGAATCCCAGCTTCTCTTATCTGTTTGGTATCTTCCATCCTTTTAAAAATATGTTTCCACTGGGGTGCCATCAGCTTCACAGATAGGCTCTACTGTGTGTTCATAAAGGAGTGTTCTTTCCGCTTGCAAAGTGACATATTCTTTTTGGGTGTGGCTTCTTTGGTATTGAATGATCTCTTTGAAACTAGCCATTAATAGTTCTCTAACTTATTTGTATCATTGCAGTAAAGAAACTAAATCAAAGCTTAAATATATTCTTTAAGATTACTTTATATTAGCAGAAATACCCATCAAAGCTTTGCAAGTGATATGACTCATGCAGATCATGTTTAGGGTGTTTTTTTGATTCTCTTTTAAAAAAAAAAATTTAAATCCCATTGTCATTTTGATCAAGCACCGTAAAAGCCACTCAGTCAGTTATTGTGCTAATGACCTATGTTGTCAGTGGGTTTAATTCAGATAGGATCTATTTAGTGGCACTGTATTCTGTCAGGTGAAGTTCAAGCTTTGAAATGTCGTTCTTCTGAGATTGATTAAGCATGTCCTGAATTGAATGCCTTGTAGTTTTTATTTTAGCTTTCTAATTATTGCCTTACAGGGTTCAAAGAGTTTATACTTACATCAAAGTTCAACAGTGTGTTTATTTGTCAGGTGCTGCTGTTTATAAAAAAGTCTCAATCCAATAATCATAATTTTGATGCCTGACAATCCTATACCATCTTTTCCCAGGAAGTATAAATTATTTCATTTCCCTAACTTCTAAATTTGCTTTTTAGTTTCGTTTCCTGTTTTACAATCATTAATTACATTAACTAATTTCTAATGAATGCATAAGCGAAGATGCATAAACATACACATAGAGATGAGGTGACACAATCTCTTTAATGGCAGCTCCTTTTCTCATAATCATGGAGTTCAGTCCAAAGTTCTTACTCATCTTTATGCCACTAATTCTAAATCACATCTCTCTTTTTTTTTAATCTTGTTTCTTGCTTTTCTTGTAATTCAAATCATTTAATCAGTGCAGTGTAAACGTGATCTCACAAACTGACCCACATAACTGGTCAAGAAAAACACTGAACGCGTATACCAGTCTCTTTAACTAGCTTTACCATGAAAGGAAACTAGTGTGGATCAGCACTCTGAATCACCTAATTTCTATATTTGGTTTGAAAAATAGGTATTAGAAGTTAAAATCTTTGTTATATATTTCAGACAATGAGTCTATGCTAAATAACAGGAACTGAGACTCTGATCCACAAAACAATTGCATTGTTTGTTTTATGTACATACACATAAATCTTGTTACCAGGCAAACAATGGATTTTTTGCCAGTTGACTCAACATTACATGATTAGTAACTCTTGGGCAGTCTCTCCAAATTATGTAAGGATGTTTCCTATTTTTGTTTGTTTGATATGTTATTTACTATTGCAAAATATCAAAGGTAACTTCACCAATACAACTTTATAAGCAGCAGGTGGAAATGAGTAGTAATATTGCCTCTTCTCTGAAATGATAAGGCAACCCTTGGCTGCTGGCAGATCTAATCACAAGCTGTGGTCTAAAACATTTTCTCAACCTAAGTCACCACAGATTTAAGTCTGGCCTGGCAAAATATCTTTGATTCCTTTTCACAAATATTTCAGAGTTTAGTTTATAGGTTTTTGTTGTGAAGCTTCTAGGCTTCTTCTGTACTATGTTACTTAAGAGACATTTATTGCAGTATGATTTTTTTTTTTTGTAGATGCACGTCTGATTTTATGCTCTACTAATCCTGACCTTAAATTAGAATGTAAAGTCACAGATTTCTCAAATAAGGCTTATTTAGAAATGCAATTTTTTAACTCTTCTTTTGATAAAATTTACCATAATTTGAAAAAGAATGTTATCATTTTTTGTTGGTAAATCAGATAGCTAGAATTCAAAGGTAAATATTTATTTTCAGTCTTTCATATAGTGTTTATAAATTTAGTAACATTTCTCTGCCTTAAATTTTATTCTTATTCTTAAATTTTATTTTTTACTCTCCATGTTAAATTACTTCACTGAGTAAGCTGAGATCAAGTTATTGAAAGCTCAGCAGACATACAGGAAGAGTGGTATGCGCTTTAACACCATACAGTTAACCTAAAATAAATTGGTATGATGATAACCTTTTTTTCCGGTTAAGACTGAGCTCTTGCATAGAGATGAATAAGGGGTTAAAGTTTAATTCATTCTTTTTATGCTTTAGGTTTCTCTTAAGGGTTGTATATTTTAAAACTTCTGAACTTCGAAGAAAATATTAGTCAGAGTATTATACCTGTACTTGAAACCCAAAAATTTTTTCCCATAGTTCAAAAATATTATCACTGTCAAACACATGAGAAAGGACAAGACTAGCTAGACTGAAAACTAGCAAACCAAATTATCTATCTCTACCTAGTTCGGTCTGCTCATTCTGTAACTCAGTCGCTGCTGACACATTACCCTGATGCACTAGTCCTGTAACAAATCCTCATTTAAAACAGAAACTGCTACAAAGATATAGTTTCAGTTTTGAAATTTTGACTGGAATGTATTTTGATACTTCCTCCTAACATCACAGACTCTCTTGAGACAGTCAGCTGCATCAAGTGCTTTACCCAAGTGCCAGGACCCTGAATGACTCAGCTCCAAGTTCTTGAAAAGAAATATTAATTTTATGTTACAGAAGTAGTAATACCTGCCTGTCGTGATGGTATAACAACAAAGCATCTCCCTGCAAACCCCCTACCATGTTCAGTTTGCCATTATCTTTGTTTTATTAGTAGATGTAGGTACAGAGAAAATGTTCATCACTACCTTTTAGAGGGTTTTTTTGTGGTAATATTTGAGTTCAGAGGTTAATTTCTTGATGAAAACCAGGCATTTTCTATTTTCTCTAGTAGGGGACATCAAAGAGAACAGTTTGACTGTCATATTATCTATGTCCCACGTTTTAAGATTATGGGTATTTTGCTTCAGGACATTTCTGTTTAAAAAGCTCAGCAAGGCAAAATCAGATAAGAGGGTATACAAAGATTAACTCTGAAGTTCTTATTAAAACCAAATACTAAAATCATGAAAATGAGGAAAACCTTCCTCTTCCTTGCACATTTAGTAATGCTTATCTACAAAATTATTGTAACAGCATGTTATATCTGGGGAAAAAAAATAGAAAAAATTCTTCTGAGAAATCTGGGTTGCAATACAAATACTGTGGACATCATATCTGTCACAAGTCAACACTTCCTCACTGGAACTAATAAGTACATGCATTTTTACTATTAATTTGAAACAAATTAATGAGTGGAATTACAGGGAAAAGGAGCACACTGCTTATTATAGTAAATCCTTCATGTCAGGAAAAAGGTAAAACTCTGTTTTCAGTTGTTGTAGGTCCCCTTACCCTGAACTGCTGTTTCTACTAATTAGTCTACTGTTTAGTCAGAAGTGAATACCTTCTAATTGTACATTCTAATAAAACTCACATAATTTTTTCCAGTGACACTGACACAACATCAAAATTATCTTTCTATAAGAACATATTATGTTTCCTAAAGTTCTAGAAAATTCAGGGGCAATAAGTGGAAATAGCAGAATGTAGCCCAGGGTAGCAGAGGATTTTAGCAGCAAGAAGAAAAGCTGAACCCAAAATATTCTTCATTTATATAGTTACCTTCCAATCCTCTTTTGCTTATGTTTAGTGCGTTCTTCTGTTTTATGGTTACATCATGTGCAATAAATAATTTTTATTATTTATGGAAAAAAAAAAAGTAATGTTTACATTTGTTTTGACCTATCAGTCATTTCAAAGGGTTACTCAGAACTTCAGAGTCCCTTTGAAGGGTTAAGAAGAAGATTTAATGCTTTTTTCCCCTCAGCCCTCTGCTTGAAGTAACATGGGTAATGCTTTGCAACCCTTTTTCTTTTTCTTTTTCTTTTTTTTTTTTGAAGATAACCACTGTTGGGAACCTTCCTATAAAAACCTGCAGCATGTTATTTTACATTGCTGTATGAAATGCACATATGTTGTTAAAAGAGATCTGTAAGATTAGAACATTTCTATATATTTAGAAGAAAATTAACTCCAAGCAACTTAACTTAAATATAGAAATATCTCAGGATTGCTCAAATTAGCTAGGTTTTCTTCAGTCTCCTTCAGCTTCTCCAGAAATGCCTTATAACCCAGTTTATTACATAGAACATTTAATCTGTGAGTCCTTTTGGACCTTGTTTGCCTTCTTCATTATTTTTTCCTCTCATTGTGTATAGCCAAGAGGCAAGCAGTTCTTGGGGAAACAAAAGCAAGTTTGTTTGGTGGCCTGTCTCCTCATTTTCATAAGTTTTATGAAAGAACAGAAGTGCTTGATGAAAATCCAGGGAGACATGTCCACAGAGAGGATGTTGGAGCAGAAAGTCAAGTACTAGAACAAGACTGTGTATTATCCCACTGTCCCACCGAGTTTTACTGTGTCCTGTGGAGATGATTTTCCCCAAGCTGTTTCTTTTTATTTCAGTTTATCTTGATGTCCTTTTTTCCCAGCCAGCATTTCTGATCTTTCATCATTACACACACACACAGTTCCCTGTGCCCAAAATAAGCCCACTAGCACAGTGAGAAATGTTGTGTAGAACCTATTTTTTTCCAGTTTGTTTCTGAGTTCACAACGTTTTCACAATATGTTTGTCCACAGTTATGAGTCCAGGTGAAGTTACATACAGATATAACTAATACCTTGTTTACTCCACCCAACTATTAAAATCAGAGTGCTGTGCATATTGCTGCCTGCCTAGAAGCTTAACTTTTTACCAATACATAATATGGAGGTATATTTAAGTTTGTTTTTGTTAGAAGTGTGCTTTGTGAGAATTCTCCTGGAGGCTTAATATCCATAAATGAAGTTTGTTACATAATTGTAATAAAAAAATTATTATTACATCTTTGGTTTGCTTCCTATCAAACATTGACTACTGTTTGACTACATACAATCCTGATATGGGCATGAATACTTTCTATACTTCCAATTAACTATGACATTTTAATTCTACAATTTACAGATTAAAAGCTATTGTTTTCGGGTGGAGGTTTCTTGTGGGGTTTTATTTTTGTTTGTTATGTTTCTTGTTTTGTTTTGTTTTGTCTTTTAACTATGCCCTTTATTACAACCAAGGAACCCAAAACCTAGATTTTGCTTCTGACTTATGTTTACTTTGCCTCTTTGTCCTTTCCTTCATAATTTTTAGAAGATGTTAATCACTATAGATGCTTCACTGGATTACTCATAATTCCTATAATTTGAGGTTCATAATTATTTCTTTGCCTCAGTTTTCACTGGCAAATGCTCTGACCACACCACCCAAGTCTTGGAAGGCAGACACAGGGACTGTGAGAATGAAGACCTTGGGCCCCCTGTAGGAGACGATCTGGTTCAAGACCATCTTAAGAAGTTGAACATGCACAGGTCCGTGGGACCTGATGAAATCCATCCACGGGTCTTGAAGGAGCTGGCAAACGAAGTTGTTAAGCCACTGTCCATCATATTTGAAAAATCATGGCAGTCAGGTTGTTTTCAGTTCCTGACAACTGGAAAAATGGTGATATAACCCCCATTTTCAAGACAGGGAAAATTAATGACCCAGGGAAAGACTAGACAGTCTCACCTCTGTGTCTGGCAAAATCTTGGAGCAGATTCTCCTGGAAAGCATGCTAAGGCACATGAAAAACAACAAGCTAGAGGGTGACAGCCAGCATGGCTTCACTAAGGAGGAATCCTGCCTCACCAATTTGGTGGCCTTCTATGATGGCACTATGGAACTGTTGGACAGGAGTAGAGCAGTTGATGTTGTCTACCTGGACCTGTGCAGAGCTTTCGACACTGTCCCGCATGACATTCTTGTGTCTAAACTGGAGATACATCAAATTTGATAGGTGGAAAACTCGGTGGATAAAGAACTGGCTGGATGGCCACACACGGAGTTGTAGTCAATGACTCAATGTCTAGCTGGAGACCAGTAACGAGTGATGTCCCTCAGGGATCAGTGTTGGGACTGATCTTGTTCAACATCTGTCGCTGATATGGACAGTGGGATTGAGTGTGCCCTCAGCAAGTTTGCCGATGGCACCAAGCTGTGTGGTTCGGTTGATACACTGGAGGGAAGGAATGCCACCCAGAGGAACCTTGACATGATTTTGAGGTGGGCTGATGCCAGCCTTATGAAGTTCAACCTAACCAAGGTCAAGGTCCTACACCTGGGTCGGAGCAATCCCAGGCACAGCTACAGGTTGGGCAGAGAAGAGATTCAGAGCAGCCCTGCAAAGAAGGACCTGGGGGTGTTGGTTGATGAGAAAATGAACATGAGCCGGCTTCAGTGTGCGCTTGCAGCCTAGAAAGCCAACCGTATCCTGGGCTGCGTCAAAAGGAGAGTGACCAGCAGGAGGTGATCCTGCCCCTCTACTCTGCTCTTGTGAGACTGAGACCTCACTTGGAATATTAAGTACCGTTCTGGTGTCCTCAACATAAAAAGGACATGGAACTGCTGGAACAAGTCCAGAGGAAGCCACGGGGGTGATCAGGGGACTGGTGCACCTCCTGTATGAAGATAGGCTGAGGAAGTTGGGGCTAATCAGCCTGGAAAAGAGAAGGTTACATAGAGACTTCATAGCAGCCTTCCAGTATATGAAAGGGGTCTATAGAGATGCTGAGGAGGGACTCTAGGACAAGGGGTAATGGGTTAAAACTAAAACAGGGGAAGTTTAGATTGGATATAAGGAAGAAGTTCTTTACTTTAAGGGTGGTGAGGCACTGGAATAGGTTGCCCAGGGAAGCTGTGAATGCTTCATCCCTGGCAGTGTTCAAGACCAGGCTGGACAGAGCCTTGGGTGATATGATTTAGTGTGAGGTGCCCCTGCCCCTGGGAGGGGGGTTGGAACTAGATGATCTTAAGGTCCTTTCCAACCCTAACTATTGTATGATTCTATATCTTCACACTTCTTTATGACTCAGTCCTTGGATAGTTTTATGCTTTAAACACATAAATTACCTATATTAAAAATAAAAGCCCTTCAACTTACTTATTTCCCCAAAACCCACTAATCCAAAGCACTGAAATGCAGCAAAATATGTGGTAGTTTCATTTATATATTTTTACACTCCTACCAATATGTACATTCACAGTTTTCTGTTAGGAAAAAAAATCCCCAAATTTTCCTTTCAACACGATGTGTAGCTTTGAATTACCATTTAAAGTATTTTCCATTTTTTGATGTATTTTAATTCCATTCTGAAGTAATGCAAGAAAAGAAATCTTTGTCTCCTTCATTAGAAGCTTATAAATGCAATTAGATAGTCAGTTCAGCCTCATTTGTGGTGGAGGGCGAGGGGAAGTCTCCACAGCTTTATTTACCTAGATTTATTATAACAATAAATGTGAACTCTGATGAGCTGCTGTTATTCAGGATGACCTTGGGGTAAGCTCTCAAGGTTTACCTTTCCACTTTTCCCTGATGCTTGCTGATAAATTCTTAAAAGTGAGAATTAAGGTAAGAAATATCTGATTTAGTAGGAGATTGGTAATCCTGAGTGTCCCTGTGTAGCCTTGTTGCTGGATACACATGCTGAGTGCACATGCTGCATGCACATGCTGCATGCACATTGCTGACACATATGCAGCACATCACCCCTTCAAAAGATCACATTTGTTTTGCAAGTTTATAACCAATTTATAACCAGGACTTTTGGATCTAGCTACAACTAGCCTGCAGCACTCCCTTAGTTCCAGCCATAAGCTGGGAAGGATGAACTTCCACATCACTCAGTCTTTCACAGCTCCAATGAGAAAGCAGAAAATGGTTTGAATAAAAATTAATCTAAAAGGTTACTTTTCAAACAACAAGAAGTTCAGGATACAGGAAATGACGCAAAGCTGAAGGATTGAGGTTTCCTGAGGAAATACTTTATAAGGAGAAGAAAAAAACCAGGGTTTTGGCAATGAAATGCAAGAGGGAAGATGAACAAATATAATGAGGAACAGGGGGCATGCAACCACAAATGTTAAAAGGAACCATAAAACAGCAGCAAAGAGGAGTGAGAGCTTATGGAATCAAGACACGGTTTAGAGTAAGTAATAGCTTCTTAACTTTCAAAGCTCAAACCTACTGTCTTCAAAAGACATATTTTTCTGGCAAAAAAAAAAAAAAGGAAAAAATCTTAATTTGTTAGCAAAAGGTTTTAGCTCAGCAAAATTAGTATTTGCACACATCTAATTATTCACCCTGTGAACTGAGAGATGAGCACTTCTTTAGGTGCAAGATTTGTTCCACAACAGTCAATTGGGTCCAAGGACTGAGATTGAAGAGAGAAGTTACACTGACACTTTGATTTCTAAAAGATGTTAAAAAATAAAGAAAACATCAATGTTATGGTTTGATGGATTTTCTTAACAAAGTAATACCTATCCAAGATTTTATTCACTTTTAATGGTAGTATGATATCTGACTTGTTTGGTATATGACTGGGCTGAAGATCACTTTTACAGCACTTCACCTAGCTTCAGCGCTGGGAGATCAAGGTCTTGAGTTAAGTGAGTAATACCAGAGTCTTTTTAGGATTTCTTCGATTCTGGATCATTGGGGATACTGCAGGATGAATTTATGAAATATGATAAAATTCAGAATATGGAGTCCTACTATAGATGAAATACCAGAATTATTATTTAAGGCTTTACCAATCTTTACTTTAGTTTCTCTAAAACTGGGGTACCATGCAAACTATCCACACAAATTTAGGAAACAAACCTTGCTAAATTTCAGACTTTTGGATGTTATGTCAAAAATTAATCCCGCTGAATCCAATAAAAAGGCGCATGTGGACTCATATAGTAGCAGACTCTTTTTTACTGCTAATTTCCATGACTCAATTTTATTATTTCATTATAAGGCTGTTTTTTGGTTGATGGTGAAGATGATGAGCATTTGTCACACTTCAAGTACAGCTTACTTTACATGTATGTAAAACCAAAGGTAACTTAAAAGCTATAAAATTATAAGGTCCTATTCAGAATACAAACTCCATGTGTTTTCTGTAGACCGACAGCTTGTGGCAATACACAGACAAGGGGAAACAAAAAAAAAAAAAAAAAAGAAAAAGAGAAGGAAATATGCTTTGTAAATAAATGACAGATTGTTTCTTTCTAATTTTCTTGGAAACTTGATTTATAAGAAAACCTGAGTCAAGCTTGAGGTTATAAATTAAATATATTAAAAAAAAGAGTTGTCTTGATACTGTAAAAGCCTTCATCTGTCATTAAAGCAAATAATATTCTTATTAAGACTGGGTGACATCTTACAGATGGTAGTGGGGCACAGTAACTAACATAATGTTCCTAAAATGAATATCCTCAGTACTGTTCATGCTATTGTGTCATAAACCTTCATGGAGATAAATACTGCACTGATTCTTCAAAAACATCAGAGATGAAGAACTGTTAGTAGAGAGAAAAGACCAGGTTTCAGTTCATACTAACTGGTATCACTCCAATTAAAAATATGTTTGAGAAAAGCACTTCAGCAAGAAAGAGGACTCAACATGTTAATACCAATATGGTTAGGATTAGGTGTAGATTATTTTGATTTTATATGTGATTTTTTAAAAACTAAAGAACCATAAACATGAATGATATTGTAAATTTACACATAAAATTTACACTTTAAACAGCCTGAGAAAAGATAATGAAGTATAAATTTCCTACCAGAAGACTTGGTTGCTAACTACAGGTCTCCTTTTTCATTTAAACACTACTACTACTGGCACTGAAATTGTCAATATCTTATTCAAGAAGCAGTAGCATTTCTGGTTGAGGAAAACAGTCTTTAATTGTAACATTAATTTAGATATCAGTGTTTGGACATGTAACATGTACTAATCAA
Source organism: Pezoporus wallicus (assembly GCF_028554395.1). Taxonomy (NCBI): domain Eukaryota; kingdom Metazoa; phylum Chordata; class Aves; order Psittaciformes; family Psittacidae; genus Pezoporus; species Pezoporus wallicus. The sequence continues at coordinate 1,174,828 of NW_026642992.1, read as the reverse complement.
GAAAAAGCTCATATTAGAAATAAATTCTCAGATCAACTTTGAGAAGACTCATAAACTCCATACAAACCACTATGAAGTTCTTCAGGGCCTCAGTACATGCAATTTCCAGGTCATTTTTTATTGACAGAAGAATATAGAGCAGCCATTATAGACAAGACTATCCACCCAAAAAAGCTTCACCACTCATCTGTCATGAGAATTATTATGATGTTGACATTTCAGAATTGAAAATTGTCTGGAAGAAAACAGAATATTGTAAAGCATTGATAGAATTACCCTTTCATCAAACAAATTTACATGAATTTATGCTGGGAGGGGGAATCTTGAAAAACGTATTGAAAAGGTAATTAACAAAAGGCTTCATATTCTTTAAGAAAGTTGCAGTTTGAAATAGCCTTTCTTAATAAAATTTTCACTTGAAAAATAGTGTTGTATCAATCCTCCTTGACATTTATAACAGTGACAGAAAAAATCTCATGTGCTTTTCTATGTAATATTGTTTTAATGGCATAATAAATACTGTCATATCACACTTCTATGTACTAACAGAAAAGTGTAGTCCTTTGTTCTGTGCATGACTGCATTTGCACATTATAGAACTATTAAATATTTGCAAAGGGAAGTTTGAATCAATACAGCTTAAAAATTTGCACTCCTTTCTCCTGGGACTTGTATCATCTTGATTTAATGAAGTAAAAGGAGAGAGAATGTTGACACACAGAAAAAAATATTTCAGTTCCCCTTTATTGTACATTAAAGTAGAATTGTGCATTAAAGTAGAATTTGCTGGTGATTCATGCTGGAATTAATTATTACACCTTTTGTTTTCAGGCTGTTATTTGAGTTGTCTCATTTGCAAAACATAGAAATCAACTATTAAACAAAAAAGAAAGAATAAATGAGATGCATTCAACAGAAAAGAAAAAAAATGCTTAAGCAGTGCTGCTGATTAGTGGATTTAAAGTATAAACCATTCTTTGGGCTAAAAGCAGAAATAGATTTAATTTACCAGAGTTTTCTACAGGCTGTGAAAGAAAATGAGACAAAACAAACAAACAAACAAACAAAAAAAAAAACAAACATGGAACATGCCAAGAAAACATGAAGTCTGTAATTAAGGGAGAATATATTTATGACTATATGGTTTTATCTGGTTGTTTGGGTACTTAGGCTTGTAAATCTAATTAGCATAAACTATTGTTGCACACACACATTTTTCAGATAAATTCAGCAGGACAGGAATATACCCCTTGCTATTCATTAAAGTCTTGCTTCATCCATGGTTGCCTTTCTTTGTTAATTTTGAATACAGCTATATGAGATATTCACAACATATCATTTATTTGATAAATCTAAGGAGTAGAGCTTTTTTTAGGATTTTTCCTGCAAAGAGAAATAGATTTTTTTTAATAAAATTTGCCTATCATCAAGAAATTTTTAAGATTATATAGAAACATCTTTCAGAATCTGTTATTAGCTTTCACGCTTTTACTGTTCACTGATTCCCACTCATTATTTATGGAGTATAAGAACTTATGCCACAAATATGCCCTTTGGTTATATTAAATGACATTTTGATAAACTAGAAGAAGGAAATCCTAGTGATTTTTTTAACCCTTTTAAACACTGACTAGTTATTATAATTTGCAAATGTTAATTTGGAATTCATTATTGTGGAGACAAGAAAAGTCACTTTTTTCCCAGTTCTTACTAGTGATTAAAACTGATAACAGCTAATATTCAGAAAAAGGGCATGATGGGAAGGAGAATCAGAAGAATGTAGAGCCTGTGGGTTGAGAAAAGAACAGTGAAATAACTTAAAATAGTACAATATAATAGTATTAATAATAACAACAATAATAAAAGGAATAAGGAGAGATATAAAACTAAAAAGGTAAAGGAAATAAAAAACAATAAACAGAAGTGATGCACAATACAGTTGTTCATCAGTGATGACCAATACCTAGCCCAAACTGAGCAGTGATCAGTACCTTCCGGATAACTCCCCCACTTTTATATACTAGGCATGACGTGCTGTAGTATGGAATACCCCTTTGGCTAGTTTGGGTCAAGTGTCCTATCTGTGCTTCTTCCCAGATTCTTGTGCCCCTCCTCATTGACAGACGATGAGAGACTGGAAAGACTGGGTAAACATTACTTAGCAGCAACTAAAACATCACTATGTTACCAGCAGCATTCTCAGACAAAAGCCAAAACACAGCAATGCACCAGCTGCAACCTATAAAGTAGCTAGGTCCCATCCTTTACCACTCTTTTTTTCGTGTAGTTCTTAGTCCCTTGTACAAAACAGCTTCCAAATTTTGCCGTAAGGTTAGCGTATTATAAGTATTCTTCGTAACAAAACGTTGATTTATTCTGACAGATGTTATGTTTTAAGAAAAAGTCTTGTCAGAGAACAAAATATTTAAGAAGTTATGAAATTAAGAATGCATCCCAATTAAAAAAAAAAGGTTCAGCTGGCACAATCAACTTTAAATTGGTCATTTTCTCATTTTTTAAAGATTAATTTCTGAAATGTGCCCTTATTTATCTTTCTTTTTTTTAATACAATAATAGAAAGCATGTCAAAAGATATGATATGAAAAGTTATTAAAAAATTAAGAGGATTTATAGCACGGAGACCATAGAGTTTCTAAACTTTAATGCTATTCAGAATGGGCTAAAAAAAGTGATCACAGTGATTTCAAAACAAAGTTATTCTTGTTCTATTTCTCATATATTTCTTATTTTATACAGTCTCTTATGAAAAGCAACAAATATCTGATTGTGTGTGTGTGAACTACTTTTCAGCACACACAAGAATGTTCATTTTATTTTACAATGCCTGAAATAAGGCTATATCACAAAGTACTTGAAATATGTTTCAAACTAAAGGTGCAACTTGAAGTTGTGCTGAAAGATATGGAATTAGTTAATTTACTTCTGGCAGCCCTGTTTGATGAATTAAGTCAAGGAACATGAATTTTAATATGATGAGCTGCCTGCTCAAGTGCATTGACCTGGTCAAGAAGAATTTGACATCATTACCTCTTCAGAAAAAGAATAGCGGGGACTTGGAACAAGATACTTGACTTGAACAGCAAGGGAAACCTTGCATAATGCAGCACAGCAGAATGACAGAATGGCTTTAGTCCTTAAAAACTATACATACATGATCATCTCTGCACTGACACTTGCTTCTGGTTGCACAAAGGAAGCCAAAGGTAAAGGCAGGAGGATACTGACAACCTCACTTTACATTAAACCAACCAGAGGACAGATGACTGCACAGCCTGCACCTTCTGTCACCCTGCCCCAGACAGCACTCTATAATGCTGTGGTAGTGTCACAAAACTCTGTTATTAGCCATAGGCAAGAAATTCCAAAATATAATGCTCTGAGGCATCTATTCAGAAGAGTTAAGTCTCTTATGAAGCACAGCAATATGTACATTCATGGATGATCACATAGATAAAATAAGGTCTGCTAGACTGCTCAGTAATGTTTATTAGGAGATTAGTAATGTAATATTGATATTTCGTTGAAATTTAAGGACGCCATTCCTATTATCTCCAGTGTAGCCAGGACTGTATCAGAAGTTTGCAGTAGCTACACACTGTGTTATTTGAAATATCATTACATATCAAATATTCTTTTAATTTTTTATCTCCTTTTTACTTTTACCATCTTTGTTTAGATTCTGTATTTCACAAATCCTGCTTTACCCTCATCATTTTATTCTTTCCTTGAGATGTGAATTAAAGCTAAAAGCACTCTGAACTTCCTGGGTTCAGGCTCTGAAATTGCTTTTAATTAAATGAATAAATCAATCAATAACATTGTGTTGTGATTATGAAGCTATACTTCTCACTCTTTCATAATGTCAGCTAATCATCCAAAGTAGATAAAAGTGATAGAAGCTGATGCTGTGTACTTTTTGCAGAACACTTGAAAGAAAATAATGCTGTGTTTCTCAAAAGTCTCTGTGACATGATTAGTTCTGAGGGTTTAGATTTTTTTTTAATTTATGTAAATTGTGCTCAGCATTCATTTAATTTTTTTTTTATCTATTCAGTCTACAAAAGATAAAAAACAAAACCAACAAAAACCAGGGAATGAAAAAACGTATGTATAAAATAAAGTACATATTTAGAAAATAAATGTTAATCCATCAAGTTTAGCCCAGAAAACAAATAATTCCTCTAAAAAGCAGAATGTTTTTCCCATGATCACAGGCTGCACACACATCCCACAAGCCGCCTGACAGCTGGTCACGTGCCATGAATAGGAAAATACAATAGTGGCTACAGAAAATGCCTTCTGTGTCTTCCTGAAAAGAGGGAAGGAAGGTTCATTTGAACCAGTAACCTTGTGCCCACAGTAAATGAAGTTGAAAAAGGTCAGCTAAATAAGAAATAGGCTTGGAGGCTGCTGCCATTGAGGAATCCAATGGTTTCCATTACTTCAGAGACTGTTAAAATAAAAACACCATTTTCTTTCTAAAAGGAAGATTATTTAATGTTCCTGGTGAATTCATTGCCCTACTCAAGTACAGAGAACTCTCACAATTTATTTCAGTAGAATTTAAAAAAGGGCTTTTTATCAGAAAGATGTATGGTGCACAATGTAGAAACACAAACCAGATAACCAACAAGACATCTATGTGATTATAGTTAGAAGTAACAAGACAATGTGAAGAAAACCATGCAAATGCATAGACAAAAATGTGAATTTTAGAGCTGTTCCCCAACTTCCTGAATCTCTCTTGGGTGACTAAGTGTCTGCTCCCAAGACAATTAGTAGCACCTACCTATACTCAACCTGCTTCTTTGTGCTAGACACCTGTGAGCAGCTAAAATCAAAGATCTGCTATAAATCAGATACTAATCTCTGAAACTGTGAATTAAATAGTCATGAACGTTACCCTGATTAGGAGTAACACTTTAAAGGAGAGGCTGACAGTGGAAGGCCACATATGTCTGAATGCCTCTCTTCCTTCTCCAGCAATAACTTATTCTTTTTTCAATCTGCTTGCTACCTCTGGTTGTCCAGATGGATATTTTTTAAATTAATTTGTGAGATGAACCAATGAACCATCACAACTATGTATGGAAAGCAGCTGTGTAAAAGGAATTACATTAATTGCTGAATCAGGCAGAAAGGTCTATAAGCATAAGCTCCACTATTCTTTCTAAAACAGTCATTCATTGACTAATTCAGCCCTGTCTGTACTGAAACCAGATTTTCTCAACTTTATAACCTACTTGGCATGGGCTGAGGTAACTTTCCCAAATTGTCAGTGTTCAACATAATATGATGTTCTAAACACTAGCTCAGCCAAGATACAATGTCCCTAAGAAGTCTAAAGTTATTTGTAAGCTTACAGACAAGCTGCAACTTTTTATCCCTTTTCCTGAATTCCTTTTAATCTCTGAAGACCCATCTTACTACTCCAGATGTTGTTCTGTAGACATTCATAAGCTAATTGGACAGCAGTTTCCAAATAATTTTTAATCTCCATTGATCAATCCTGTATCACTAAACGCAAAAGACTATATAACCTCTTTCTACATCTCCAGGTGAAAGCTCTGATGAAAGCTTTCATAAGAAAAAGGCTTCCTATTGTTTGGTATTACTACTTCTCTACTACCTAAGCAGGTATTACACCTTTAAATTCTACAAATGATTAAGTCTTGAGAAAACTCATGTCAACTGATACATACTTTATACAAACAGAAAAGGTTTGGTGTTGCCTAATCCAACCACACATTTTTTTAAATAATACAAATCAAGTGCTAAAAATGATAATTTTGGAGTGAAAAGAAGACAAGCACAGTTGTTTCAATGGAAGAAATTGTATCATTGCAAACAAAGTATTTTAAAAAAGCCTTAAATACTAAAAAAGTAATTTGCTTGTTTAGGTGTAAAGCAGTACAGCCTGTAAATCAATTCAATTGGACTGCCATAAGTGGAAAGTGCAAACGAAACCAGAGTTATGTTTGTCTATGCTACAAATCAACACTCTTTTCGGTATCCTGTGACCACTAAGCTCAAATGTGAGCTGGGATACAAACAATCTGTATTAGAATGGAGATGGAAACATGAAGTTTCTGTGGAAAGCCTGAAGAGGAACTGTACACTGGTGGTGTAGCAGAATGTTCCAGAGGGTCACTCCTCTCAGTGGCTTTCATGCAACATGGCACAACCTTCTATAACTGATGTTTGTTGTAAATGACTTTTGTAGAAAGTTGACTTTGATGAACAGTGGACCAGAACTAAGCAGCACTCAATGCATATTCACCTTAATATGTTACAGAAAATTGGGCTGAATCAATCCCAAACCTTCACCCACTGAAGTGGAACTTGTTATCAAGTGATTTTGTTGCTTTTACAGTAACACTTTGCATGACTATTGATTAGTAAATCGGTAGGTATGTGTAAAGAAGAGAAGCATGGTGAAGACCATTATCTAAACCCAAACACTACTATCCTTACCAATGTTGGGTAATGAGAATCTCACTGACTTCTACAGAACTTATCAAGGCATAAAAAATATTGCTTCAGGTAAGTGAAGATCCTGGTCTATAATGACTTAAATTTGCCAGTTTATCAAAACAGAACATTATATCTATTTATTATTTAGCTTGTAGCAATTTGTGTTTTAGGCAGCCTAATTCAGCTGACATTACAACACTCCTACTAGCTCACGTAAAACTTGGAGAACATCACTGAGCAATTTTGTTTGCTGCGCAGCCATGCTTAGATTTCCTAGGTAAATTCATCTCACAGATTGTTCTTAATGGAACTGTCTGACTGTTGAGAAGCTGTCATGTTTTAAACCCAAAGCCAATAACTCAGTACCATGCAGCCATTTGTTCAAACCCTCTATCTTCCCTCTCGTGGCAAAATAGGGAGGAGAATTGAAATAATTTAAACCCTATGGGTTAAGATCATAAAATCATAGAATAGTTAGGGTTGGAAAGGACCTTAAGATCATCTAGTTCCAACCCCCCTGCCGTGGGCAGGAACATCACACACTAAACCATGTCACCCAAGGCTCTGTTCAACCTGGCCTTGAACACTGCCAGAGATGGGAGCACTGCAGCCTGTTCCAGTGCCTCACCATCCTCACAGTAAAGAACTTCTTCCTTATATCTAACCTAAACTTCCCCTATTTAAGTTTAAACCCATTACCCCTTGTCCTGTCATTATATTCCCTAACGTAGAGTTCCTCTCCAACATCCTTGTAGGCCCTCTTCAGATACTGGAAAGCAGTTTATTAACTAAAATACAATATAAAACTATAAAACTACTACTACTGAGAGTTATTTCCCTGATAAGGGAAATAACAAAGGGAGAGAATACAAACCTAAAAGGGAAAAAGGAAAAGAAAACAATAAAAAGAAGTGATGCACAATACAATTGCTCATCACTCGCCAACTGGTACCCAGCCTGACCTGATCTGGCCCTACTGGGTAACTCCCCCAAGTTTATATATTGGGCATGACATGCTGTGGTATGGAATATCCCTTAGAGTCACGCGTCCTGTCTCTCATTCCTCCCAGCTTCTTGTGTCCCTCCTCACTAGGAGAACATGAGACTGAAAAGTCCTTGATCAGAGTAAGAATTACTTAGCAACAACTAAAACATTGTTATCATCATTGTTCTCAGATTAAAGCCAAAACACAAAGCAAAAACCTGTTACAGCTGAAACCAGGACAGAAGCCTATTTCATGACATATTGAGTATCATGGTAAACAAAAAAGACACTGTAAACTGTGATCTGAAAAAAGGAAGAAAATACCATCCTTTGATGGTGTTAAGGGCTTTTGTGAAAAGGCACATTTTTTTTGTACATCCTTCATGTAAGTATTACAACAGGAACTGTTATACTTTTAAGAGAAAATAACTGTTCTCTTTCAAACAAAGCACTCGCTTGTGTAAGTCTGTTATCCATAGCTTGTTTTTCAAGGTGATTTAAATCCCTACAGACCTCACCAAGGAGATACATCCCTGATACTTCCCGTGGGCATTTTGCTGAGCCAGCCAATGTATGTGTTCATGCTATACATCACTTTGGCACCATTAAAGAATTATGGGACCTCACATGGTCTTGCAGAAATTAATCACTGCTTAACAGTCTGTGCTCCTGTGTTTATGAAGTCATTTGGAATATCTGTATGTAGCCATTAGTACTCCGAAGAGAGTGTATATGCAGGTAATGAACCACAGCATTATGATACAGCTGACATAGATAGCTTTCAAATTGATAATTAATATTTTGTAAGATTGTTTTATATATTATTTGATGCATTGCAATGGTATTTCCAATCATGCCTAAATACTGAGCATTGATGGTTGCTGTATGAGGTAAACACACAGGCACCCACTGCAAAAAAAAGTGACAAAACCAGATATTTATATTTAAGTATAAAAAAATGGGTCAAATCCTCTTCTCTTTAACTCCTTGAAAAATATACTTCTCTTCAAAGAATGATACTTTAGAAATGAGAAAATAAATGCTGGTTTTTACCAATCAAGTTAGATTAAATCTTTCTAGTTTGTATTAAATTAATGTTTTGAACATACCTCTCAAGAATAAGGTGGTATATACAGGAAATTTTTTTGTCTAAAAAACTTTTAAATGAAGAATCACTTAATGTTAATGGTAAATGCAGATCTAAAGTGAGGTAAATTTGTGCATCATTGTCATGGCTTTGATAGTATGTTTAATGGAAGTGAGCTCCATGAGCTCCATTAATGGAGTTAGATTCTTGGGGGAGAAGGTAGGCTGCTTGCTTTGAAGAACACAGTCAGCAGGTCCTTTATTAGAGTTTCCAAATGATAGCCCACTTCTATAATATTTACCTCATTTATAAGATTCGGCTAGTATACTTGAACATCACTTAGCCTCCTCAGTAAAATGAAAGAAGTAGGAAAGCGGACATCCTATTCTTTCAAAAAGCAGTTTACTATAATGCGTTATTCTGTCAAATTGTCTGTCATTATTATACATTATTTTTAAAGTAGCAAAGAGCGTGTTTGTTTTGTTGTTTGTTTTTTTTTTTAACTAAAGCAATTTAATTTTGAACATACAAAGTTCCTTAGAATGAGTGTTTTCATTTTTCTCTAGATTCCAGGGTCATAAGGTAATTGGTGTATTAAAATGTGAGGTTATTAGATTATTAGAGATTACTAGTACTGTACTTCTACCACTTATTTAAATCAGTTGTACAAGCTCAAGATTTTAACAGATACTGAACACATTTCTTCCAGCATTTAGCCTAAAACAAAAATCAAGTGTTTCTAAAAGATATGACCTTATCTAGCTGAAAAGGTCTGCTGCACATATGCTTATTTTAAAGAAAAAAATAAACCCATCTTGAATGCATATGTTTCTTCCTATGAGGAAAATTTGCTATTGTTTGCTTACTGACAAAATTTAAATATATCAGCCAGTTTTAAATGCTAATGGAGAAATGTATTTTAACTCTTTTTTAAGCTGAGCTAAAGTTTCTGATATGTAGTTGCTATTAGAAAATAAAATTGGCAGAGTAATGATGTAAATAATATTTCCCTAAACCAGGAGAAATAAGAGAAATGTCTGCTTGCAGTTTCAGGAATACTGAAATAGCCTTCCCCAGGTTTCTATTTCTGCCTTGCCTCAGGGATTTGTTGCTCTTCTGTGGATTCTTATTTCAGTTGCATTTCATGTTCCTGGGTTGTTTTTTTGTTCCAAAATGCATTGTAACAATAAACTTGCTCTTGGATTTGTTATTATATTTGTTAACAAAATTATATGACATCCACAAACTAGCCTACTAAGGCTTTGTTGCTTTTCTGTTTCATTGGTAACATTCAATTGTGCTTTGCAATATGATATGCCAGAATATTAATATATACATATGTATGTGCACACATAGCTTTTTTTTATATTCATTCTTGAATAGAGAAGTTAAAAAAAAAAAAAAAGCAAGCCATTTTATTTTCCCTTTTGAAGAAATTCCAGTTCTTTGAATACGTTTTCTTTGTGGATTTTACTGAAATAAAATTATATTCTATGCAAGCAGAAATATGGTGTAATTTAATCTAACCCTATGTTTTCAAAATTATACATAATGTCAAAATCCATCTGGGTAATAAATGGTTTCATGTGGTGTCCACCACTAAAAAGAAGCAGACAGACCACTCATCAGGTGTGGACATCCACCTTCCTTCTCCCCCATGGGACCTATGCAGACAGGATTTGGGGACAGGTTCAGCAAGAAGCAGCTGGAGGTGCAAATACTGAAAATCTCCTCAACAGCTCACTCAGGAGTTCTGGTGTACTGGTCAGTGGCTTGCCAGGTATGCCCTCATTCCCCATTCCCCATTCCCCAAAGGATCAGGTCCTACAGGAAAGCCAAAGGATCTGTTTTGGGGCCATAGTCTTCCACAGAGTCCCAGCACAGGCAATCTAATGTAAATCCATGTAGTTCTCCGGAAATACAATAAACACATGCTTTCATCATAGAATCATACAATAGTTAGGGTTGGAAAGGACCTTAAGATCATCTGCTTCCAACCCCCTTGCCATGGGCAGGGACACCTCACACTAAACCGTCTCACCCAAGGCTTTGCCCAACCTGGCCTTGAACACCAACAGTGATGGAGCATTCACAGCTTCCCTGGGGAACCCATTCCAGTGCCTCACTACCCTAACAGTGAAGTATCTCTTCCTTATATTTAATCTAAACTTATCCTGTTTAAGTTTTAACCCATTACCCCTTGTCCTATCACTACAGTCCGTAACAAATAATCTATTCCCAGCATCACTATAGCCCTCTTCATATACTGGAAGGCTGCTATGAGGTCTCCACACAGCCTTCTCTTCTCCAGGCTGATTAACCCCAACTTTCTCAGCCTGTCTTCATATGGGAGGTGCTCCAGTCCCCTGATCATCTTCATGGCCCTTCTCTGGACTTGTTCTAAGACTTCCATGTCATTTTTATGTTGAGGACACCAGAACTGCACACAATACTCCAAGGGAGGTCTCATGAGAGCAGAGGGGCAGGATCACCTCCTTCGACCTGCTGGTCACACTCCTTTTGATGCAGCCCAGGATATGGTTGGCTTTCTGGGCTGCAAGAGCACACTGCCGGCTCAAGTTCATTTTCTCATCAACCAACACCCCCAAGTCCTTCTCCGCAGGGCTGCTCTGAATCTCTTCTCTGCCCAACCTGCAGCTGTGCCTGGGATTATTCAGACCTTGCACTTGGCATGGTTAAACTTCATAAAGTTGGCATTCCTTTCCCATCTCACAAGCGTGTCAAGGTCCCTCTGGATGGCATTCCTTCCCTCCAGCGTATCAACCAAACCACACAGCTTGGTGTCATCGGCAAAATTGCTGAGGGCACACTCAATCCCACTGTCCATGTCACCGATGAAGATGTCGAACAGGACTGGTCCCAACACCAATCCCTGAGGGACACCGCTCGTTACTGGTCTCCAGCTGGACATTGAGCCATTGACCACAACTCTTTGTGTGCAGCCATCCAGCCAGTTCTTTATCCACCGATTGGTCCACCTACCAAATTGATGTCTCTCCAATTTAGAGATAAGGATGTCATGTGGGACAGTGTCGAATGCTTTACACAAGTCCAGATAGATGACATCAACTGCTCTCCCCCTGTCCATCAGTTCTGTAGCCCCATCATAGAAGGCCATCAAATTGATGAGGCAGGATTTCCCCTTAGCGAAGCCATGCTGGCTGTCACCAAGCACCTTGTTGTTTTTCATGCACCTTAGTATGCCATCCAGGAGAATCTGATCCAAGATTTTACCAGGCACAGAGGTGAGACTGACTGGTCTGTAATTCCCCGGGTGATCCATTTTCCCCTTCTTGAAAATGGGGGTTATGTTTCCCTTTTTCCAGTTGTCGGGAACTTCACCTGACTGCCACGATTTTTCAAATATGATGGACAGTGGCTTCGCAACTTCATTTGACAGCTCCTTCAAGACCCGCAGATGGGTTTCATCAGGTCCTATGGACTTATGCACATTCAGTTTCTTAAGATGGTCTCAGACCAGATCCTCTCCTACAGTGGGCCCAAGGTCTTCATTTGGCACAGTCCCTGTGTCTGCCTTCCAAGACTTCAGTGGTTTGGTCAGAGCATTTGCAGTGAAGACTCATGCAAAGAAGTCATTGAGAACCTCAGCCTTCTCCAAATCCAGGGTAGACAGTTCTCCTGATAGCTTTCAGAGGAGGCCTACGCTGTCCCTAGTCTGTCTTTTATTCACTATGTACCCATAGAAAAAGCAGGTCAGGCTCAATGGATAATTTTCTTTTTTAAATGATAAAACCTTTGGCTTTAAGCTGCCTAATGAAGTAGGTATAAAGCAGCTTTATACCAAACAATTTCAGGTTTTATCCAAATGCAACATCCAAAATGGACATAGAAGCAAGACTGGTGTATTATTTTTGTGCCACCTGATCCTAGCAAGATATCAAGCCTTGCATTCATACCTAGGTGCACTGCAAGACCTTCATAAGATAGGAAAGAAAACCTGCTGAACCTTCTTCACAGCACAAAGGAATTTAATTGAAACTGTCTTAAACAATATTTGAAGCAGTTTTGAAAATGGTCTTTTGTTGATTAGGAATTTCATATTAAAACTAAGCTGTAAAAGTTATTAGATCAAAGATTTTATTGCAGATAATTATTGTCTTGTATCTGACATCCAGGAATGGGCATGGACTTTAAGCCTGCCTCTGGCTTTTATATGTTGCACTGGGGTTTTTAAATATTTTAATACAGTAAAAAAATCTGTTAATAAAACCGCCTCTGCCTAGATTAGTCATTAAATTGGACCAGTAGTAGCAATTATTATACCAAGGCAGTTGATGTTGAGTACACTATGTCTGCTACAAATCACTCAGGGATTTATTCTGGACAAAATTTATTTTGTTCCTTTGGACTGAATGTCCCTGCAAAGCATAGAATTCAAAGCTAAGGAAGATGCAGTAGCTTGGGCTTTGCATTCTCATTAGGGGCTGGAGCACGTTTGGTGAGCACATGGAGCTGAGCTATTGGTTTAGCTTCCCCCTGAAAGGAATTTAGGTTGTGTGGTAGTAACTGGGACATTAGCTTCAAAATCATATATTTTGGTCTGAACCAAAATACTAAAATTCATTTTGAAATCTGGTATTTGTTTGAAAATACAATTTTAAATGATGTTTCAGTGCAGATGTGCATTAAAATGAACATTATGTGCGCATGATCCCATTTGGTTTCCTGTAATTCTAGTTCACCAGGACATGAATATCAGGCACAAATAAATTTGGACTAAAACCAAGCACACTGTGGGAGGTGGTTTGTATAATAATAATGGACAAAGGAGGTTCAAATTAACTCCAAAAAGAAAAATCTGAAGTTATCCAAACTTCTTGGTTTGGAAAATAGGCAGAAACACTCAGAATAACATGGTTTTTGTGGGATTTTCAGTACTCTCTAGTTTTAGCTGGATCTTAATTACAAAAAAAAAAAAATAATACACTTTTCTCATGAAATTTATTATTTCTGCTTTGAGCCCTGGCACCAGCCAGAAACCACAAAACTCTATGAGGATTTCAAAAGTTTGTGTGACTTTAAAACTGCTCTCTCTCTCACTCTCTCTCTATATATACATATATAGAAAAAAAAAAAGTTTTTTTTTAGGTTAAGATTAGAACCACATAAACACTTAAATGGGTTTTGAAATAAAGAACTAACAATATTTTCATAAACTCTATTACCTTCAGAAGAGCTATGTCTTACTTCCATGACCCATTATTCCAAACTGGGAGAAGGGATGTTATTGTTAAAATGATATGTTTTTCAAGAAAAGTCTTCATAAAATATGTCAGAACAAATGTGGTGGGTTTAGCTGATTTTTTTTACTGCAGCATCTTAGTTTGGTTTAATTTTTAAAGCTGTTATGAACCAGGGTATTTTCAGCAAACAGGCAACATTTTTCCAAACAGATCCTCAACTGAGGAACATCTCAGCAACAGTGCATGGAACATCTTGCATACATGAGCTCCCCTGAAACAAGACTGGTGGTCTCACTGCCTCACAGTGAGATGTTTCATACTTTTGCTGAAGCTTTCTCTTTGTGTTCTTTCCTGGCAAAACATATGCAGTGTAAATTAAAGCGCTAAGGTTTTTTAGATAACATACCGCTTTCCCAAAGTTTTCTTTGAATTTTGTCCTGTCTGCTTTCCAACCCCCAAATTTCTGAAAAACTGTTGGGAATGTGCAGATAGAACTTAAATAAAAAAGAGAAAAAAAAGGTACCCCACAGTAAAGACCTGTGAGCCATCAGACATATGGGATGCCAATAACAGCTTAGTGCATGTGAAACAGAAGCAAATCTGTATTTTTTTTGTTGGACCCTCTAGGGGTTTTAATACATTATATATATATTACATTATACTGCAGTTAAATAAAGATTTACTTTTTTTTAAGATGCTTTTCCAGTGTGATTTTTTTAAAATTCCACTTTTAAGCCATTTTAAAGGAAATCCTTAAGAAAAAAACTAACTCATCCAGGGATGTTTATTCTGGACAGTTACCTCTCAGATGTCAGTTATGCAGGACATAACAGAAAACTCCCATTTTAAGAACCATTATGAGGCTTCATATTAAAGAGTTAGCATTTAAGAGGGAGGGTGAAGACAATAGGAGATGACCCATATGGGAGAACTCATGCATATCTCCTTCACAAAAAAATGAAATGTGAAAAAAATCACAAAGCACAAGGGAGGCCACATCATGTATTTGAGCAACTGTATTCAATAAAATAAACAAACTGCATATGAAAACAGGCAGTTTGAGACTAGCTTTTGAAAAACAGAGTGCAATGGGGTCCAAACCAAAGCTCCCAGGCTATTTCAATTGATACTGTTTGATTCCAGCTAGTAGTATGTAGAGACGTTTTAGTCCTGACCTCAGAATCTTGCCTTAAAAGGAGATATAGACAAGGAAGAGGATGAAATAAAACAAGTATTTTCTTCACTTACTGTATATGTTCTTCATTCAGTTCTCCAGCTTTCAAATGGAGAACTGCAGCAAGAATACATACTTTTCTTTTTTTCAGCATATTACAATGTATGGCAAGTTGCTGCAGGATATGAAATGTGTTTTTCCTTTAGAATGTGTCATAATGATTTTTTTTCCTCCGTTTTTCTATGTTTGATGACTTCCTCACAGTTGCTGGACAACAATGCATTCCTATCTGAGGAAGTAAAATAAGGTGGGAAATAATTTCCTCATGCTATTGTTTCATTGCTTGTAAAGCTAAGGCTCCCTAGATACAAACTCAGCTGCTCAGGCTGAGAAGCAAATACAACCCCATATACAATCATTTCACGCCTGAGATCTACTTGATTTTTCCTGCTGTTTGAACCCTAATTTAAGTGTGAAGTTCACTTAATTTGAATTTGGACTTTGAGAGTGCTTTTAAAGAATGTGTTTGTGTTTTGAATTGTTATTTAATCCTCTCTTCCAGGGTAATGAAGAAAATCAGGACTGAACTGAGTGACCAGGTATAGCAAAAAAAAAGTTTCTTCTGCATTGCCTTCATTCTTACTTCATTAAAGTGTAATTTTCCTTGCTTAAGCCATTAGCAACATTCTTCTGTTAACCACTTTAATCCCATGCAAAGTACTTGTGGCTGAAATATCTGACGCCAAGAAGCAATTTCAATGAAATGCAGACTTCAGAAATTGCTAAGTTATCTCTAAATCTATCTGCAGTACTCTTACTGAAAAGTACTTAATAAAATAATGAATTCCTGAAATCCACAATTTGTCAGTCAAATCATAGTATCTTAGATATTGCTGCAGAGCAAGGGTAAATAAAAGTTACATGCCCATGAAAAAAGAAATCAAGACTTTTGGAATAAATATAAGTTCTCTCATCATCTCTAATTGTCACTTGCTGTAGATATCAAACTAACAGAGTAGCAGAATCTAATTTCCTTGTTTGATTCACCATGAAATTAAACTGAACCGACAACTTTTATTTTCACCTGGCAAATTCATCCAACACTATTTAAACCTAGATAATCAAGTACAGTTATCTGCTGCACACACTCATCTCTCCTACCACACCTCTGATCTGCAGTATCCCACATCCACAGCTTCCTCCGACAGCCTGGCATTGAATTACATTTACAGTCCTGTAAGGTGTAAAGGAATGCATGGACATAGCTAGCAAAGCCTCCAGCAAATGTATAAAGTCATAGAGCTACTGCTGAAAGGTGATGGGTATGAGGGAAAGAGAAAACAAAACAAGTGTGCAGACAAAATCTCTGTGATTACATTTGAATGCATAACAAACTTATTTTTTTCTTCATAAATAAGTAGTTTATCATTAAACATATCAGTCAAACATATAGGAAGCAATAATTGATATCTAAAATTTCCTATATCCCATAAAGTGTCAAACATTTTGTTATACTGGATGCTCTATAGCTGTAACTGCAATGAATGCGAGATTAGACTACATACAAGGATATCTCCTGTTTGAGGGAGCTGTACACCCATCTGTGCTAGCTCTGGCTGTAACAGCTCAAGTCATCTACAGAGAGATGGATCTGATCATCCATAAATGGCACTTTCCCTCAATAAATAATCCAGGATTGGAAGTCAGTGAAATAGTCCAGTAGTTACACCTCCCTCCAAAACAGAAGGGGACTGTATATAATATAAAAGGTATTTGACATCTCATATTCCCCTGTAAATTAAAGCTTCTCTCTTTTTGACATTGAGAGGGTGTCATGTATGCTGTAAATAGTGAGAAAGAGTCTATATGTACTTCTCTGTAAACTTATAAAATGTGATTATGCTGGGGAGCAACCTGAAACTTCTGTTTCCTCCTTCCTAGGAAGAGGACAGAAGACGCACAGATAAAAAAGAGCAAAATATTGCTTCCTTGGTTTCTCTTCACATAACCGTTACAAGTGAGAGGAGGAAGTGGCGGGTCACTGGGCTGCAATGTCCTCTTTGCAGTTCCCCTGGGAGGGGAACACCTGCAGCACCTTGTAGACTGTGTCTAGGGCAAGATCTAGCTCAGGCACTTTGTTTTAGCAACTGCATTCTTCGTAACTTTTTCCCAAGGACAATCTGCTTTCTTGTGGAGAAAATCTGCAAAAAAAAGATGGAGGGAGTGAAAGGCATTAAAGGAATTATTTAACTTTGATTTAACTTTGATTTTAAGTGAATTTATTTAACTTTCCCAGTAAAGTAACATAGCTATACTATTTTGGCTCACTTAAAGTGCAATTTTCATATATCAGCTAGATGTTAAAGAGTCAATGGGATAATAATATTTGACAGAGAATTTACATTAGACTACAGAGAAAAGTGACAGCTCTCTTTCAAGGCTGAAAAATTCATTCCTTGAATCAATCCAGAAGTTACAAATGCAATTTCCTAATTACACTGCTTGTAATCACAGACCTGTTCCAGATACATAAGTATTATAAACATATCATGGAGATATGCTGGACTATTTCAAGGAGAGACTCTTCCAGATTTTTAAGAGGTGCATATTCTCCCTCTCAGCTTGCATTCAAGCTCTTACTAGCTTCTTACACTTCCCATTCATTCTTACCTGTCTTCTTCACACATTTTTTATCTCTGACAAATAAAACAATTTACCTCAGATCAACAAGCTAAGAATATCTTTTTTAACTCCAAGGCTGTCAAATTATTTCATAGGTCACCCAGGTCAGACCACAGAAGTCTGTTGTTTCCAAAATATCTTAACTGCAGTGATTTTCTTTCCAGAAACTTTTCCATTGCCTTCTGCCACTCTCCAACTTTTTGTTAATCACTTGTTTATTTTGGGGAAATCCAAATCTTCACATGAAAACACATTCAGGAGGGGCCTTCTTACAGATTACTTTATTTTAAGAAACTTCAGTGTATTTAATCAATCTCACCAGAATTTCAGCTTCATACTACAGTTATTAAACTAAGTTTAACTACTACCAAGTACAGAAGTTAGCAACAGATGTTGTATAACTTCCATTTTTTTTCTAGTAATGTTACTTTTCAGTCATTCTGTTATTACCTCAAAATAATGCCTGTTATTCCATCCAAACCAGACCTTATGTCATAAAACCACTGTATAAATGGTAACTTTATACAGGATGAAAAGTGTATTTTTATTTTGTACTTGAAAATCATTATATTCTCTTTTGCTGGAAGTGATATAATATGTCTATATTAACACAGGAAATACATACTTTATTCCTTTATGAATATTTTCCTGTGAGCAAATGAAAGCAGTGCCTTGGAAAGAGAAGACATTATGCATCAAATTATGCCGGGTGGAACTCCTTTGGAGATTATGAAGTTAAACATGATGAATATGACCCCATACACACACAAAAACCAGTCATACTGAGAGAAAGTTAGACCAGCAAGAATATTTTATAGTGTAAGCCAACAGCAGCTAATGAGAAAGAGACAATGGTTTACTTTTAAAAAAATGTTTTATGCTTTGGTTTGTAATCTCCTAAGAGATAAGAACATTATGTGTTTCTTCAATGGAATTAAAATTTTGGAAGTTATTAAGAATAGAAAAAAGCTAAACAAATTAAATTCTGTGTTTGAAAGAAAAAAAAAGCAGCCAATATATAACATGAAATTTTAACTCCTGTGCTACTAGTATCAGGAAAGAAATCTTCTATTATTAAGCTCTGGGCAGTGAAAAAAGAGAGATACTTCTAGTACTAGCCAATGGTAATGGACAGTGAACTGCCAAAGTGAAAAATTTTAAGTAGAAACCACCCTACATATCACATGCTTCAAGCAGCACAAGCAGGCTCCATCATATCTTAACACTCTAGAACAAAACACTAAAAATTCAAATAATTCAAACATTTAAAGCCAAAACACACTGCCCTTGTTTACCCAAATGTTTCCAACTAATTCCATATAGCAGTTTTCCAAGCAGGGTTGGCAGACTTCTGTGCATGAGTCTCCTCTTACAGAATTTGAATAACCAGCAACACATGATCACACTTTCCAACAATAAAAATTACTTTTTAATTTAACCTGCATGGTTCTCATACATAAAATTGCAGGTTTGTGTCCTAAAGAAGGAAGAGGTGAGGAGTTTCTCTTCCTTTATTTCACCAAATTTCATGTTAAATTGTTATTTGTAGAGTTATTTGTTAACTATCTACAATTGCAAGAGTAGGGTAACTGGCTGAGTCCCAGTACTGCAAAATCAAATAAGCAGAACAGATGACCAGAAGCTTGTAGTAGGAATAACTATAGTAAATCCTTGATTTACTAAAATGCAGAGTGCTAGATTTATTCATCGTTCAATTTCAGTCATGATTCTCATGCTTATGAAGATGATGATGGATAGATTCTCATGATCCAAAGTTCTTAAACTGCAGATACGTGTTTGATGCACTGACTTAGATGAATAAGGAACTGGCTGGTTGGCTATGCTTGAAGAGTTGCAATCAATGGCTTGATGTCCAAGTGGAAGCTAGAAATTAGTAGTGTCCCTTGAGGGTCTATAAGAGGAACAATATTATTTAATATCTTCATAAATGATATAGCTAATGGGATTGTACCTCAGCAAGTTTGCAGATCACAGCAAGCTGAGTGGTGCAATTGATTTCCTTGAGGAAGGGGATGCCATCCTCTGAAGGCTAGAAAGGTGGGCTCTCTCATGAAGTTGAATATGAGCAACCGCAAGGTCCTGCACCTTGACTGGGACCAGCCCCCATTTCTATACAGAATGGGGGATGATTAAGAGAAGCCCTACAGAGAAGGACCCTAGGATACTGGTGGGTAAAAAACTGGAGATGAGCCAGCAACATGGTCTTACAGACCAAAAAGCCAATTGCATTCTGAGCTGCATCAAAAGAAGCATCACCAGTATGTTGAAGGGAGTTGATTCTCTCTCTATATTCTGAGAGACCCATCCACCTCTGGATTCCTCAGCATATGAAAGACATAGAATAGGCCCAGTGGAGGGGCACAGGGATGATCAGAGGACTAGAACCCTTCTCCTATGAGGAAATGCTGAGAGAGTTGGCGTTGTTGAGTCTAGAGAAGGCTTTATGGAGACTGAATTGCAGCTTTTTTTTTTCATAAAGGGTCTTATAAGAAAGATGGAGACTTTTTACCAGGGCCCACCGTGACAGATCAAAGGAAAGTGGTAGATTTAGGTACATCATATACAAGATACAAGGAAGAGGGTGGTGATACACTGGAACAAGTAGCCCAGAGAAGTTTTGGAAACCTCATTGTTGGAAGTGCTCATAGTCAGGTTGGATGGGGCTCTGAAGCAACCTTATCTGGTGAAACTCCACTCTTTAGAGCAGGGGGTTGGACTAGATTATCTTTAAAGGTCTCTTCTAACCCAAACTATTCTATGATTTATGTAACTCAGTACTTTTATATCAGTGATGGCCTGTATGGTCCATAGTGTTTGAATTTCTTTAGAAGAAACAGCATAATCTTCTTTTCCACTTAATGGGAAATAAGGTTACCTGAATAGATATTAGGTTAAAAAAGCAGTGGGCTAATTGGGAAAAGCAGCAGGAAAAACTAAGAGGAAGAATGGGAGGAAAGAATTCCTGAGATCAGTTGTACTCAGTAATGTCACAGAGAATGCTAGCAATTAATTTTTCACAGTGTTTTCAAGAAATAAAAAAAAAAAAAAAAAATTTAAAAAATCTTTTAAGCACAGTTTTCTTTTCCTGTTTACAGAGTAAATCCTTTTGGGATAATTTTGGGATAACTGGAGCTAATTCCCAGGTTTTATATTGTTACATTACATAAAAGGCTTTAAAAGAAAGCAAAGGGGGAAAATCCTTATAAAAAAGAGAAGTAATATTTACATTTCCTATTGATGGCTTTTATAGAAATAAAAATATGTATTTGGCACTTTAAGGAAAAGGTAATAATATGGTTTATGTAATCCTTCCTTAGAGAAGTCGTAAGGTCATGTTGATTCAAAGCACTTATTGGTGGATAAAAAGCATCAATAAGCCTTTCATTATCAGTCATGTGATTAAAGACAAAAGAAAAAACAAAACAACAAACCAAAGAAGCTGATTTCACTTTATTCTGTTAGAAGCATGATAATGACAGATCTTAAATGCAAGATGCAGACTACATTCAACACAGCTTTGTTGCAGATTTCTTGCAATGAACCCAACAAATCTGTCACTCAGCCTTAACGCCTTAATTACAACACAACTAACTAGCAGAACTTGAGGTGTAATTCCAAGACGCAGAAAGATGTTTCTATCTTCCCACAGGTTAATCCTGTTGGTTATTTGTTTGTTTGTTAGGTTGGGTTTTGTTTGGCTTTTTTGGGGGGAGGGGTGGCAGTGGGACTAAGCAGGTTGGTTTGTTATTTGGGTGTTTTTTTTACTGTGGATCCATCGCATTGTACAGTGTGATCCCAATGACTGTAAGTCTAACACACAGGAATACATAGTTGAAGAGTAACTTTTGCATCCATAGGAGACTGATGTTTCTTTCTCTTGGGAAGGCTAACTGTCACACAATAGAACGGGCACTGAAATGAACCTTAGTACCCTAAACCACACAGAGTCATATCATACCATGTTCTACTTAATGAGTTTTATAGCAGATAAAGAAACTACAGCAATCTTGTGAAAATGAGCTCAAGAAATACATCCATATGAAATGACAGTGAATTATCAAAATGATCAGAAAGATTATTTCATTAAATAAAATTATGTTAAGCACTTATATAAGAACTCAAAACCCGCCCATTACAGCCTTCTCAAAACCTGGAAGAGTATATCCAGAGCTATTGCAGTGTTGTCCCCATAGCTCATTGCATGGACTAAGATAATTTCTCAACTTCCCTTGGGATAACAGCCTTCAAAAAGTAGTTCTAAGCAATTTTATCCAGCAAATGTGTATTTTACTAACAGAGTACACAAAATTAAAAAGTAACTGAAAAGTTAACAATCATATAATTTGATGCCTGACGTTTTTCTCAGCTTTTTTTCTCAGCGTACCTTTTCTGATTAGAGAAAATATAACAGTAAAACATTAGCTGAAAGCTAGTGACATAAAATGACTGTTTCCAGTTATTCCTCAGCCAGGAATACCACAATAGTCACCAAAAATATTTCACAGTTCAGAGCAGGGGTGGTAAAACCTCCTTGAGGTTTGTTCATGTTTTCTGAATATACTCAATAGCTATGAGCTAATAAGAGTGTGACTGTAAGAGTCATGGAAAAATTAATTCCCTGTGTTTAGCATGGTCTTGTTACCTCGGTGTCATAAAAACTCTGAACTGTGGTGTCAGTCCGTCATTCGCAGTACTAATATTGCTTAAGGATAATGGAAAGCCTTACACAAACTGGTAAATGATTAACAAGACATAAGCATTTTAAATGAGCATTTTATGTGAGCTAACTGGGGAGTGAGGACTTCAATAATTTCATGGGGACTTGGTTTTTCATGAATTCATCTCAGTGTCATCTTTCATACATATTACAGTATCGACTCATTAAAATTCTCAATGCGGCTCTGAACCTGGTCAGACTGAAAGGGGGCTGACAAACCTCATGTCTGCTGCACAGATAACCAGGCGTTATGAAGGTGAAATTAGTTTTCAGGATCTGTACTGTTCACTTGATTGATTCTGACTTAGAAGTCATAAGACTTAATGTTTCCTGCATGGGCTACCACTGTCATGCAAACATGACCTGATAACACATTGTCAGGAGCGCTCCAGAAAGCTAACAACAATCTAACATCTTTCTACTGAGTGTGAAGTTCTATCTGAAATGTGCATATTTGATAAGCATTTTCTCTTCTTCTACCTGTCCTTTTCATTTTCAGAAAGTTAATCTGTTTTGCTTCACTGAATCCTGTGTTGAAATGAGCTGGTTTAGATAGAAAGGCAGCAGGTGGCCCCAGATGACAGTACATGGGCTGGCCAAGCACCCAGGGGCAGAAAGTGGTTCAAATGGGAGCAGCAGTACGTTGTGCTGCTTAGACTCTTTCAGGGAGGTGGACTTTCAGGTACCAGGATAAAAATTCTCTTGAACTCAGTTTTATTACTGTTTAGTCCTTAGGTTTGTGTTCAGGTACAGGATATAAACCATTTTTCTTTTTGAAGAGATGTTGTTAGCAGGTGTGCCATGCTATGTATGAAATCTATTTTTCCCACATAACCACTACACATAATCTCAGTACATTTCAGAATAATTTCAGGCAATGACAAGTTTCACGAATTATCACAGCAGTGTTTTGTTACACCTCTAGCACTCAGCAGCTTGCCATCTGAGCATCTGTCCCCATGCTGTCAAGAATGACCTGAGCTTTCATACCACACCATCAAATCTGTACAGCAACCTTAGCTGCTTCTGCTGTTTATACTGAAAAAAAAATAACAAACCATCATGCCAGTTTCTACATTCATATATCCAAATGTCAAACTACAGAACTTTATGGGGGCTACAATCTACTACTCATTCATTGACCTCTGTCATAATTTACTGTTGAATTTAATGCCCTAATACTTTACTTTTTGTATAAGAAAGAAAGGTCTCTACAAAGCATCTCAGGAGGTATGCTTGCTACCTCACAATCTGCTGTGCAGCAGTGCAAAAAGTCAGATGTTTTCCCTACTGCTGCTCCTGGAAATGGTCCGAGTTAGAGGAACACTCTCCTGGGTCAGCTTTAACACAGCTCACCAGCTTTGACCCTACTAGTCTTCCTGAAGAGGTGAGGAAACTTTCCTTAATTGCTGCAGCTATTTGACAGCAACTGTATATCGGTTGTCCAGTTTTGCAGCTATTCAAAAGAATTTTAAAATATTTTTCTTTATATTTCCTAAACATTTGATTGTTTGAGGTTTTTTATAAATGAAAAAAAAAAAAAGGATGAAATATCAGTATTTTATTTACAGTCTAAAAGGGCTACCACTGCAGCTTAAGCAAATCTAATGACCTTGCTGGAAACACTAAATAACACTACATAATACAACACACTGAGAAAGTGATTGTAATTGTACTGTTTAAATCTTATTAAAGATGTTTTAAAAATTAGCCCTGAGCACTGTTAAAATTTTTATTCTTTTAAATGTAGCAAAAGGAAAGTTCTCTCAAAACATATTTTGGCAGACAGTAACACACAGGCAAAATCAGTTTCCTTGTTTTAACTGTTTTCAACCCTGTATTCTCATGACAATGGAATTTTACTGGAGTAAGTGACAGTTTTCTGCTTTGTGAGCTATGTGCTTCCAAACACGAAGACAGGAAAAGGTTGCCCAGCACTCACATTTTTTCTCCCAAATATCTGATGTCAGCATTTTATCTCCTGGTGCAAATCAGAAAATTAAATAACTGGAACACTTCTATCTCGACTCTCAAAGAGGACAGCAGTCTACACAGAGACTGAAGAATATAGCAGCATGCACTGCATGCATGGTACAAAATCTTCTCTTACACATTCACAGATCAGCTAAACTTCAACAAGCTCTCCTTTTAAATGAGTAGGTTTGGTCAAACAAGCAATTCTTCCAATTGGGAGGAAAAATAGGATGTTTTCCTGCCAATCCCTAATAAGGCTCCCAGAGTTGTGTGACCGCCTAATAAGCTATCTGGCTTAGCTAACTTAACCCCTAGGGCACTTTGTTCTCAGAGCTCACAGCTACCTTGTTTTGAGCACTGTTATGCTGGAGTGTGCCAGCCACTGATTGTGGCCTGGCTGGAAGCCTGCCCTTGCTCCAGCCACCTCTCTAGCCAAAGGCTGTTATATTCCATGGCTGCAGATTTGTTATGCTAGATGCATACTGGCTGCCCAGGGGCACTCAAGGGATTAATGAGTAGTTTCGTAGCCAGCCCAACCCAAGAATCCCATGAATAATCAATGGTACTTGAGGCTCTTTGGGTAATTGAATTGCAAACCTAGTAATAACTAGAAATGCATCAGCAGCAGAATTACACTTATGCCTGCCTCTAAATGTACAGGCTAATGAAAAAACCCACTGATTGGAAGGATTATTTATCTACTTCTATGCTTATATTAAAAAAAGAGTCTCTATAAATTTGTGAATCTGATTAATGTTCATCCTCCCTCAGTCACCCTTTAATAGTGCTGAAACCATACAATGCTGATACACCCAGTGGAAAGATTAGGAAAAAGCTAGAACACAGACTATAAGTATTTTTCAAACGTGGAATTAAAACTAAACACTAGAAAACCAATCTTACTCAGTTAATCATGGGTAAGCAGGTGAACAACATCACATAGTTAAATTTTCTATTACAATTATCTCTATTTAGGTCTTTTACAATAGGTTCTCTTGTGGACAGAGAAAAGCACTATCACATGCAAAGTCTGATTTCCTCTCCGTGTAAAATATTAGATTAGAGCACAGGTAAATGTTACAGGTTGATGATTAGGGTGAAGAGTAATTTTCAAACACATAATTAAGAACAGTGTTGAGAATCTCTGGGTTTTTTTCCCCTCATAGCAATGACACCAAGAGATCAAATGGTTAAATCAAAATAGCAAAAAGTTTGCTATCACAAACAGAAGGAAAAGGAAAATTAATCATAATTATCTGTATATTTAACCACTGAAGTATGTCTTTGATTCACCCAAAAATTACTGTTAGGGGTGGGACATCATCCCTGGAAGTGGACAGAGCTAAGATTTTACCACAGAGCATTTCTCTAAAGTGCCAGTGCAGAATTCATGTGGTGACTGCTTTTACTCTTTATTCTTTCCAGAAACCACAACTGGTGCTACTTTTTTAGTTATTTAGAAGGGGCGCCTCCCAAACCCATATCTCCACTGGTTTGTTGTCATCTCCCTGCCACAGTGTTCTTCCTTCGATCAGGTAGAGCAACAGTCACATGTGTCTTAACCAAGCATTTGCCACACTGAAAGGAACAGAAACACATCAGAGCACAAGAAGAAGTGAAGGGGCACCCATTTCCCTGATGGATCTGTCATCAAGAATATTTCTGTGACACCAGGAACATCTGCTTCACAAAATTTCTGTTGTCCTTCAGAAGGCTCCTGATCACTCAAGCATGTTAATCTCTGCTTCAACTGCTTGTAAGGTTACATCACAGCTGAGGAGATAGATATCTAAGAGAAGGTGAGAGAGTGGAATAAGAATGATAAGTGGCTTTACCTATTTTTCAACCTCATTACTAGTTGTGCTTACAAGGCAAAATTAACAACCTCATTAGAGAATTCACCTTGGCAGACATCAACAGAAAAGCTGTAATTGACTATACCAAGTTATTAGTAATAACAGGTATAAAAAGAGTGCCTCCTTGTCCATCCAGCACATCAGCCCCATCAGGCTTTTCTCCTGTCTGCTCCTATGTACTCCTCTCCTTGATGCACTGTTACTGTAATTCAGTCAGTTGTTTAGGCCAGGTTTCTTACCACTTCCTCATAGACAACATTCATTCACATTATTTCAGAGAAAATTCTAAGCAATGTCTTCTCAACATCATTTTTTTCATGCTGTCTTCTGTAATTTTTCTTTCAAAAGATTGAAACTTCTACCTAAGTCTTCTACTCCATGTCTTTTCCCTCTATTCTTTCCCTCTACCCTTCATCCCCAAATCTAATTCTCAAGTGAATTGTTTAAATATAAATCCAGGACTCCCTTGCTCTGCCCTGCTTGAAGCCTCTGGTCACCCCTGCACTTTTCTAATGCTCTCTTCTCACCCTCAAGAATGAAGCATAAAAAAGAATAAAATAGGTATTTTCCCATTATAAGACAGTGACTATTTTAAAGTGGTTCCTCATTCAAAGCTCCCTATGTATGTTTTCTCCAGAGTTTCTCTGGTTTATTCCTTTTTTTCAACTGTTCTCTGAATATAATTTACTCCTGTATGTGTACCTCTTAACAGAGCACCTGACAACCTAGAGAGTAACACAAGAGTAAATTGAGATCCCTAAATATATCTTCTTCTTCCTCAATAATGGATTTAATAAACTTTGAGCCCCACCCATAACTTTAATACCAAATTAGAAGAGCCACACTTTTCAGAAAATCATGGTCTTCTTTTAATATTAACTACATGCTGAAGGCACCTTCTGACTTTGCTAGAAAATTCCCCACATTATTGTTTCTGTAAAATTCTGTATCAGTCTTTATCTTAGTGGCCATTCAATCCCATGAAAATGCAATCAAAATGAAGAAAATAGGCAAAGGTATACTTTCAGCAGTTACCCAGAACGGGGAGACAGGTTTTATGCCATTCTCTGAAGGAGTTCAGAGTCATGTCATAGAGACTAACCTAGTAGCTG